>NC_090751.1:60299102-60364983 GCF_036898095.1 Palaemon carinicauda
CATGTGGAAGCGTTAGATGACCATCACCGGCCACTACCTGTGAGACGTGACCCACAGGAACATAGATATATTTTCCATTGGTCCTGTAGTGTTTGCACAATAAGTGGTCTAAACACCTCAAGGTCCGTGATGGACAAGTAGCAGAGGGTTGAGGGCTGAGGTTACTTGGGTTAGTCTGGGGTCAATGAATAAGAATGGCTGGCTTGTTTCTTTCCTTCACCTTCCCCTCTCTTGGGGATTAAGCACCATGGTAACTTAATATAGATCCTATTAGTAGACCAGCCACATTGATAGTATCACAAACACATCTTGCTCCGGCCGCTAGTATGCACATCAATTTTAGCGAAGAGCAGGGTTCCTAAGGCCTTTAATCTATATCGTAGGGGAAAGAACCCTGGGTCAAATGCAAAGAGGCTGTCGTCATGGATTTTCCACCCTCCTAACAGATAAGTCATCCCCCATAAATACCAATGGTTTGTATAAAGTGATGGAACAAATGACACATTTGGAAGTACAGTAATTTGTATTTGTTCCGTAACTGGAATACAAACCACGCTATTTAAAGTGGGTAATTACTTTCGGCGTAGCTGAAAGGACGAGCCATTAAAATTTAACGAGGGTTTACTACCCCACCGCTAGTTAGCGGTGGGTAGGGAGGGTAGTTAGCTATCCTCCCCCCCCTCACACACCTGTGTTATAAGCCCACTTTGCTTACGGCTCGGGTGCTAGTTGGACATGTCCGCTGTCACCCTCGCCTACACGACAGCCATTTAATCATTGCTTTTGCTTTTTCTTTTCTAGTGTGTTGTGAAGTTGGCCTCTACAATACGGAAGTGTCCTGGGTTACCTGACCGCCCTTGTGGGACCTTCATGTCTTCAATCGACACGGATCCACACACCTTATGCCCTTATTGTAGGGGTCAACGGTGTGAGAGTGATAACGTATGTATTGAATGTAGGGAGTGGCCTACTTCCCAGTGGGAGAGGTTTTCCCGGCGCCGGAAGAAGTCCAAACGGGATATTTCTCCTTCAAAGGTTTCTTTGAAGAAGGAAAATCCTAAGGACACTTCTTCCGTAGCCCAAACCTCCTCCGAAGCTCCCACTCGGTCGGCTTCTCGCGAGAGGCCGTCGAGTTGTAGCGTAGGCCGTACTGTTGTCCGATCTTGGGGTTTGGGAGAGGGAGTTGCCTCCCATAGCGAGGCAGCTCCTCCTCCTCCCCCAGGGAAGGATTTAATTATTTCTCCTGGTGTTAATAATGATGATCTTTTGCAGCTTTGGGCTTCTTTGGGGCTTCAGGGTTCACCCTCCAAGGAAGCCCTGTTTGACATGATCAGGTTGGGATCAGCTGTCAAACAGTCACCGGCGGTAGCAGAGGTTGACCCTCTGTCTATTGTCGAGGCTGTTGTGGCAGAGGCTTCCAATGAGAGTGTTCAAACCCCTGCTCCTGTTGTAGCTGAAGGCTTAGCTCCCCCCTCCGTACATCCTTCGAAGGAGGAACTAACTCCAACGGTCTCTCCTGCGGGTGATTCCACCCCCTGGGGGAGTTAGCTGACAGAGACTCCTCTTTGGAGGACTGCCGATGGTTTGCCTGCTGCTCCCAGAGGACGTATCCGACGTAAGGCTCGTCTTTGGATCGTCAAGTAGCCAACAAAGTCCTGACTTTGTGGGGGTTCCCCGATTGTGGATCTGTTTGCGACAGCGTTGAACTTCAAACTGCCGCTGTACTGCTCCCCAGTCCCGGACCCCAAAGGCTCTCTGGCAAGATGCTTTTCAACAACGGTGGGACAACATCGACGTATACGCCTTTTCCCTGTTCTGTCTGATGAGGAGGGTACTCAACAAGACCAGACTATCGGTCAACCTCTCGATGACTCTCATAGCTCCGCTGTGGCATCACGCGGAATGGTTCCCGGACCTTCTGCAACTCCTTACGGAGCCTCCGAGAGAACTCCCTCCGCGACACGAGCTACTCAAACAACCACACGCCAACATCTTTCACAAAGCCGTAGCTTCGCTTCGGCTTCATGCCTGGAAACTATCCAGCATCTCCTCGCAGAGAGAGGATTTTCGCAACAAGTTGCGGGAAGGATGTCTGGACACCTGCGAAAGTCATCCGCAGGGGTCTACCAGGCGAAGTGGAGAGTTTTCTGTTGTTGGTGTCGTGGAAGGGGTATCTCTCCACTCGATGCCACTATTCCAGCAATAGCGGAGTTCTTCGTGTATTTGCGAGAAGAAATGTGTCTTTCAGTCTCAGCAGTGAAAGGCTATCGCTCAGCCTTAAGTCTAGCCTTCAGGCTCAAAGGAGTGGACATTTATTCTTCGCTAGAACTTTCCCTACTCATACGTAGTTATGAACTTACCTGCCCTCAGTCGGAAGTGAGACCTCCTCCATGGAACGTGGTTCGAGTTCTCAGGTCTCTTAAGAGACCTCCCTCCCTACGAACCATTACGCCAGGCTTCATATCGCCACCTGACTTGGAAGACAGTGTTCCTACTAGCTTTGGCGTCAGCCAAGCGAGTTAGCGAACTTCATGGTCTCTCGTATGACATCGCCCATTCAAGGGGATGGGGGGAAGGTAACGTTCAGCTTCGTCCCTGAGTTTATTGCTAAGACTCAGAATCCGGGAGTGCCGGACCCTCGCTTCGACTCCTTCCGGATTTTGAGTCTTCGTTCCGTAACAGATGACCCAGACCATCTCCTACTGGGCCCATTAAGGAGTCTGAGGCTATACCTGAAGAGAACAGCTGCAGTTCGTCCCCAAGTGCGGGCTTTGTTTGTTAGCACTGGGAGATCGAAGAGGAGGGTTACCAAGAACACCATCTCAGCATGGATTCGAAAGGCAATCCATCTGTCCCTGAATCCTGACCCTCCTCCATCACGTCGTCCTAGAGCTCATGATGTCAGGGGAGTAGCTACCTCCCTGGCCTTCAAGAAAAACTTCTCAGTGACGCAGGGGTTTGAAAGCGTCAAACGACCTTCACAGCTCACTACCTGCAAGACGTGACCCACAGGAGGCTCGATACGTTCTCTATCGGCCCTGTGGTGGCTGCACAACATCTGGTTTAAACCTGAGGCTCCTTAATGGACAAGTAGCAGGGGGTTGAGGGCATTGTTACCCGGTTTTAGTCTGCATGAAAGAAAAGGTATGTCTGGCCCTTATTCTTTTCTTCATCCTCCCCTCTCTTGGGGAAAACAGCATCCTGGGTTCTCTGCACAGCTGACCTCAAACCACTGCAGGTAAACCATGTTCCCTTGTGTTCCTAGTATTAAGTTAATACTGTCGCGTCCCCATACCCTGACGAGGTGGTATTGGGAGAGTCCTAGCCTAAAGTTTCCATCTAAAGAACTTCAGGTCAACTTCCTAGGACGAGTCACACTTTTTTCCTAAACACACACCTTACGTAGGCCGCAGCCCTTGCATAGCAAGGTGTGAGTGAGGTGCAGGGACTCTTTATTGTTGAGTGCTGACACACTCAGATAATGAGTCCCCGGGCAAAGCCAAAAGCCAGCATGGCTGGGACTTATTCCACCCTTCCTAAGGGTTAAGTCACCCACTCTAAATAGCGTGGTTTGTATTCCAGTTACGGAACAAATGACAAATTCGTAGATAATTTGTATTTTTCTCAACTATACAAACCTTAGCTATTTAATCAAACTTGCCCGCCAGCCCTATCCCCCATGAAGTCTTATCTCTAAGCAAAGTGAGCTTACAACACAGGTGTGTGAGGGGGGAGGGTAGCTAACTACCCTCCTTACTCCCCCGCTAACTAGCGGTGGGGTAGTAAACCCTCGTTAAATTTTAATGGCTCGTCCTTTCAGCTACGCCGAAAGTAATTACCCACTTTAAATAGCTAAGATTTGTATAGTTAGGAAAAATACAAATTATCTACGAATTTATCATTTTTATGTGAATATTTTTTTTTTTAGGTAGGAGAATTTACTACCATGTACAATATTTGAATTTTTTCAATCTTTTTGGTGGCCAAAGCATGTGATTAGTCCTAAGATACAGTATTTAAAAATTAACTTGAAACTCTACAACTTGCTTTGAAGAAAATAATTGTTAGGAGTAAAAAAGTCTAATGAAGTACTGTGTTATTTTCTGAGGTAGTGAAGGTTATGCTGTTGCTGTGCTATAAGGTTGAGGAATTTCATTCATTTGATATTTTTTTTTTCTTTTACAGTACGGAGGTCCTTGCAACCTTAACAACTGATGTAGGAAAGATATTAACGTCACTTCACAAAGTGATGCCCAACGGTACTATCAATCTTTTAACAGGAATTCGTATAGCTCATGTAAGTATTGTAACTTAAAGGTGGGGGTATACATATTTTTGTAAAACGATTCATGGTTTGTTTCATGTTACTGCTCAGTATCATTATTTTTCAGCTTCATATTACAGGTCTGTAATTGTCTTATGCTAGATCAAGCAAATAGATACTATGAAGTGAAATTGTGAGACTGGTGGTTTATTGTCAAGCAATGTGCTTTTTAAATTTGGAACTTAGTTGGGAAATAAATTTCCGCAACTAAGATCATGGTAGATTGTAAGTTTTTCATTTATACAATATCTGACAGTATGTACTGGTAAAGATAAAATTTGGTTTTTCGTTACAGCTAGCGCTGAAGCATCGGCAGAGTAAGAATCACAAGATGCGTATTGTAGCATTTGTTGGAAGCCCAGTAGAAGCTGAGGAGAAAGATATTGTCAGGGTAGCAAAACGTCTGAAAAAAGAGAAAGTTAATATTGATATCGTGAATTTTGGTGAAACGGTGAGTTTTTTATGCAGATATGTTTAGATATTTACGTGGGAATATTCAAATTGCAGCACTGTAAAATATGTTGAAAACTCTGCACCTATTAACATCCCATTTATCTTGTTTAAATAATTTCAGGACTGCAACCAACCATTACTAGAAGCAATGGTTAGCACTATAAATGGGCGTGAAGGTTCTGGCTCTCATTTGGTGACTGTTCCACCCTCACCACATTTAGCAGATGCTTTGTTATCTTCTCCTATTGTACAGGTTAGAATATTACATTGAATTTTGCCTTTTACAGGTTTATATTTGTATTATTTCCTGTCAATTTTTTATTCAAATTTGATTTGATTACAGTACGTATAGTAATTTCAATTTGTTCCGTAACTGGAATACAAACCATGCTATTTAATAGGGGTATTACTTTCGGCGTAGCTGAAATGACGAGCCATTAATTTTTAACGAGGGTTTACTACCCACACCGCTAGTTAGCGGGGGGTAGGGGAGGGTAGCTTGCTACCTCTCCCCTCTCACACACCTGTGCTTGAGCTCACTTTGCTCTCGGCTCGGATGGTGGGCGGACATGTCCGCTCTCATCCTCGCCGTCATATTGGCAGCCATTTAATTGCTTTTGTTCTTTCTTTTTCTAGTTTCTGTGTATGTGAAGTTGGCTTCTACGATCATGCACACCTGCCCCGGTTTTGCCGACCGCCCCCTGTGGAACGTTCATGTCGGCGGTCGAGACTGATCCTCACGCCCTTTGTCCTTCTTGTAGGGACCAACGGTGTGATAGTGTCAACGAGTGTAGGGAGTGGTCTGCCTCCCAGTGGGAGAGGTTTTCGCGACAACGGAAGAAGTCCAAACGGGATATTTCTCCTTCGAAGGTTGCTTCGAAGGGAGAAAAACCCAAGACCTCTTCTTCTGTTGCCCAAACCTCCTCCGAAGCTCCCACTCGGTGGGTCTCTTTCGAGAGACCGTCGAGTGGTAGCGTAGACCGATTTATTGTTAACCAACCTCGGGTCTCGAGAGATGACATTGCTTCCCCTAGCGAAGCAGCTCCACCTCTCCCCCCGGGGTAGGACATGTCACTAACCTCTTTGTTTCAGCTTTGGTCCTCCTTGGGGCTTATGGGAGGTTTTGCTTAACTACATCCGATTGGGTTCTGCTGTCAAGCAATTGGCGTCTCCGTCAGAGGTTGATCCTCTGTCTCTTGTTGACGTTGTGGTGTCAGAGGTATCCAAATGCGATTTCACCCATCTCCTCTTCCACTCCAGACTCTACGGTAGCTGACGGCTTAGTTTCTCCCGTTCCTGATCAACCTACGAGGGGGAAACTAAGTCCATCGTCAGTCTCTCCTGCTACTGTTTCTCCCCCTCGGGGGAGTTCACTTACAGAGACTCCTCTTCGGAGGACTGCTAAAGATCCGCTTGCTGATCCAACGGCCCCCAGAGGGCGCATCCGTTGGAAGGCTCGCCCTCCTCTTCGTCATAGAGGCCTTCCTTCGGCTCGGTGAGTAGGCGCCTCTTTGGTTCAACGGCTTCTATGCGGTCCCCTGCAGAGGAGCCTCTGGACCGATCATCCGTCACTGCACTTGCATTGGTCTTGGACCTTTCTGCAGATCGTTCGTGATCTCCTTCGGTGGAAGGTCGTCCTTTTAAAGGCCACGTCGACCTTCCATCCGACAGGCCTGCTTACCTGCCATTGCCGTTCCTGCATGGGCCTAACAATGCTCCAACTGAACGTGCTATTGCGCGACAACAACCTTCTTACCCTAACACAGGGCATCAAGAGCGTACGCGCCAACATGCGCATGCGCTCCAACAAGAGCATAGCTCCACCATGCGCACACGCGCCAACGATCTTCTGTGCGCCACGGCTCGCCTGCGCACACTGCGCCCATGTGCTTACGCGCCGTGTGCGCCACGGCTCGCCTGCGCACACTGCGCCCATGTGCTTACGCGCCAACGATCTCCTGTGTGCCAGCGCCCAGGTACCTGCGCCAACGTTCTCCTGCGCAACAGCGCTCTTCTGCGCGCCAACATTCTTCTGCACATGCGCATACGTGCCCTAGGCTATATCTTACTCTCCTGCGCACCATCCTATGCGCCAGGTAAGACCTGCGCGCCAACATTCTCCTGATAGCAGGACTACTGACAAGTCAGCCATGCTGGCTTCACCCGTGCACCACCCCTTACCAACGCGCCAGCCTTCTCCCGCGCACATAGACAAGGATATGCGCGCGCGCCATGCACACGCTCGTCTAACCTGTCCTAGGTATGCGCGCCAATATTCTCCCGCGCTCCCAGCATGAATCTACTGCGCGCCGGCGTGCTAGGGGACTTTCTCCTGTGAGCACGCCCTACGGCTGTAACGTGCGCGAACAATCCTGCGCGCCCGCGCACTCTTCATGATTCTCCTGCGCGCCACCAGACTCCCTTGCGCGAGCCCCGATATTCTCCCTCGCGCGAGCGCCATTATTCTCCCTCCCTCGCGCGAGCCCCGTTATTCTCCCATTATTCTCCCATTATTCTCCCTCGCCCGAGTGCCATTGTCCTCCCTCGCCCGAGCGCCATTGTCCTCCCTCGCCCGAGCGCCATTGTCCTCCCTCGCCCGAGCGCCAGTGTCCTCCCTCGCCCGAGCGCCAGTGTCCTCCCTCGCCCGAGCGCCAGTGTCCTCCCTCGCGCGAGAGAACGATGTCCGGCAAGGTCGCCATCACCTCATTCCCCTCCCCGCAAGCGCATACCACCGGGCATTGTGGGAGAAGGGAAACTTCCAGAGGGGTTCAGGATCCCAAAGCTACCACAGCCAAACCCACCAATTACAGTGACTCCTCCCAGGGATCCTTCAATCCCTTTCTCTTCAAGGGGTATGTCTAACAGTGCATCTGTCAGCCAACAGCCTTGGTTCAGTGCCCTGATCAGAGCCGTAACTCGGGCTTTCAAGCCTGTCCTCTTTGAATTGGGACATGGAATCATGGCTTCCTCTACCTCATTGAAGAGAAAAAGATGAGTTCTATACGCGGTCACTTCCCCAAGGGCGAAACTAACTCCACGCAGACCTTCGAGGCAAATTCCTTCTATTCCTCAGTCTGCCTCTCCTTTCCTTTCAGACGAAGATTTCCCGTCTTCAAGGGAATCACGCGAGGAGAGACTTTCCCCCATCGCACCCGTGGAGGAAACCTCTCTTCGCGCCGAGAGTTCCACACAGTCAGGGATTGGAAAGAACATACCACCCTCGTCAATGTTGGAGTCTTACATCCTTCCCAGGAAAGAATCCAAAGACTCCAAAACATTGCCTATGTCCTCGACTAGGAGCTAACTAGCCACTCAAGGAATGTCCACGACTCTCCCCAAGAAGAGCCTTCGGGGATAGAAGGAGACTTCGCTGCAAGTCCTACAACAGGAGACCAGTAAGAGTCAGAACATGCGTTTTGACAAGTTCTGACTCTAATGAAGGCTCTCAACGGGTTTTCCGAGCCAGAGATCCCTCCTCTAGAGGGTAAAGACACGGTCTTAGACCACGTCTTTGGTACTCAAAAGCCCTCTTAAGACCAGGGCAGCCCTGCCCTGGTCTCAAGGGGTAAAGAGTACCAGGGACAAGATCTGACAACAGCTCTCTGAGATGTCCTCCTCCACCCATTCCGGTACCGCCAACAAGCTCCTCCCACCTCCTCGCGTGCAGTAGAGGAGGTACTTTGAGATCCTAGAGGAGTCTTGTCTAGCTCTTCCACTTCACCACTCACTGGAAGAGGTAACCAGGGGAGTCCCTCTTGAGAGAGACTCCAACCGGCAGCCGAGATCCTCAATCAGGAGAAGGTTGCGAAGTGTGCTATGCAAGCTACCTCGTGGCTTGATATCTGGTTGGGGACCTTGGGTATCCTGATACGCTCTGAGGATTTCTCTAAGGAACGTACCAGGAAAGCTTTGGAGATTTTCCTTCTTTCAGGTACTCGCACGATCGAGTTTCTGGCCCACCAAGTCTCGAACTTGTGGGCAAATAACATCCTGAAACGTCGGGATGCAGTAGCTGAGAGATTCCATCAGAAGGTCCCTAATGCTGAGATCAATAGGCTCAGACATTCCTCTATGGAGGGGTCTGTTCTTTTCGAGCCTAAGGATGTGGAACAAGCTGCTGAGAGGTGGAGGAAGTCTCATTAAGACTCATCCTTCATAGGGCTTTAACATCCAAGCACTATAAGCCTCCAGCACCACAGCAGTCCCGTCCAGCTAAGACCACTACGACGACAACAACAGCGAAGACGATGGTGTCTAAGCCCTTTCCTGTCAAAGAAAGGAAAGGCAAAAAGTCCTCCAGGGGAGGCAAAAATCCTAGAGGGAGCAGCCGAGGCTGCAAACGCTAGGATAGGCAGTCCCCCTGCATTTCCACCAATGGGGGGATGCCTACAAAGTTGCTCAAACAGGTGAAAGCAACTCGGGGCCAATTCCTGGACAATCTCCGTGATCAGTCTAGGATATCGCATCCCGTTCATAACATCTCTACCTCCTCTGACGACGAATCCAGTGTCATTGAACTCCCTTGCCATGGGATCGGCAAGGGGGCAAGCCTTTCGGGCAGAAGTCCAGACCCTGTTGAAGAAGTGCGCTCTCCAAGAGGTCCTTGGTGGATCTCCAGGCTTCTTCAGTCGACTCTTTCTTGTAAAGAAGGCGTCTGAAGGCTGGAGACCAGTCATCGACCTCTCAGCTCTGAACAAGTTTGTCAAACAAACTCCATTCAGCATTGAGACGGCAGACACGGTCAGGATAGCAGTAAGACCGCAAGACTTCATGTGCACACTGGACCTAAAGGACGCATATTTCCAGATTCCAGTTCATCCGTCTTCAAGGAAGTACTTAAGATTCAGCCTGGACAACAGAAAATACTAGTTCAAGGTGCTGTGCTTCGGTCTTTCCACAGCACCACAAGTCTTCACCAGTGTTTTCACCCTAGTATCATCTTGGGCACACAGGATTGGCATCCGTCTCCTCCGTTATCTGGACGACTGGTTAATCCTAGCAGACTCGGTGTCAACCCTTCTTCAACACCGAGACAAACTTCTGAGACTTTGCCAAGATCTGGAGATCATGGTAAATCTCAAGAGGTCTTCCCTGCTTCCCACTCAAAGACAGGTATACTTAGGCATGACTATAGACACCACTCTCCACAAAGCCTTCCCATCAGACGACAGGACAGCAAGGCTGAGGAAGGTCGCAAGACCTTTTCTCAGACGAGAAGAACTTCCAGCCCAATTGTGGTTATGTCTCCTCGGTCACCTTTCATCGCTGAACCGTCTAGTTTCCAATGGTCGTCTCAGGATGAGATCCCTCCAGTGGCGACTCAAGTCCCGTTGGAATCAAGCTTACGACTCCCCAGACATCCAGATCTCCATGGGATCTGCGGAACTGACGGACCTCCAGTGGTGGGTGGCAGATGAGAACCTACGAAAGGGAGTGGATCTTCTCGTCTTCCCCCCGGATTTGATGCTGTTTTCAGACGCTTCAAAAAAAAGGTGGGGGGTCTACGTGCTGCACCACACGACCTCAGGCCTCTGGTCAGAGTCGGAAAAGTACCTCCACATAAATCTCCTAGAGATGAAAGCTGTCTTTCTAGCCCTTCAACAGTTCCAACAGTACCTGGAAAGTCACTCTGTGATGGTGATGAGCGACACCACAGTAGTGGCCTACATCAACAAACAAGGAGGTATTTTTTCGCAGCAACTATCCCATCTAGCAGTAGAGATACTGAGATGGGCCGAAATTCACTCGATACCACTATCGGCATGCTTCATTCTGGGGAAAAGGAATGTGCTCGCCGACAACCTGAGCAGAGCATCTCAGATAGTGAGTACCGAGTGGTCTTTGGATCATCTATTAGCCAACAAAGTCCTGACTTTGTGGGGTTCTCCAACTGTGGACTTCTTCGCAACGGCCCTGAATTTCAGGCTCCCGCTGTACTGTTCCCCAGTTCCAGACCCCAAGGCTTTCTGGCAAGATGCTTTCCAACAATGGTGGGACAACATCGACGTTTACGCCTTTCCCCCGTTCTGTCTGATGAGGAGGGTACTTAACAAGACCAGAACATCGGTCAATCTTTCAATGACCCTCATAGCTCCGCCATGGCATCACGCAGAATGGTTTCCGGACCTTCTGCAGCTCCTAACGGAGCCGCCAAGAAAACTCCCTCCACGACACAATCTACTCAAACAACCACACGCCAACATCTTCCACAAAGCCGTAGCTTCCCTACGACTTCACGCCTGGAGACTGTCCAGCATTTCCTCTCTGAGAGAGGATTTTTGCAACAAGTTGCGATCAGGATGTCTGGACACCTGCGGAAGTCATCAGCAGCAGTCCACCAGGCAAAGTGGAGTCTTCAGTAGTTGTTGTCGTGGAAGGGGTATCTCTCCACTCGATACCACTATTCCAGCAAAAGCGGAGTTCCGCGTGCATTTGCGTGAAGAAATGCGCCTATCAGTCTCAGCAGTGAAAGGCTATCGTTCAGCCTTAAGCCTCACCTTCAGGCTGAAAGGAATGGACATTTCTTTATCGTTAGAACTTTCTCTACTCATACGTAGTTATGAACTTACCTGCCCCCAGTCGAAAGTGAGACCTCCCCCATGGAACGTGGTTCGAGTTCTCAGGTCTCTTTAAGAGACCTCCCTATGAACCATTACGCCAGGCATCAGATCGCCTCCTAACTTGGAAGACGGTGTTCCTGCTAGTTTTGGCCTCGGCCAAGCGAGTCAGCGAACTTCATGGTCTCTCGTATGACATCGACCATTCAAAGGGATGGGGGTAGGTAACGTTCAGCTTCGTCTCAGAGTTTATTGCTAAGACTCAGAACCCGGGAGTAGTGGATCCTCGATTCGACTCCTTCCGTATTTCTAGTCTCCGTACTGTAACAGATGACCCAGACCATCTCTTACTATGCCCTGTAAGGAGCTTGAGGCTGTACCTCAAGAGAACAGCCGCAGCCCGTCCTCTTGTGCCAGCACTATTCGTCAGCACAGGAAGGACTAAAAGGAGGGTCACCAAGAACACCATCTCTGCATTGATTCGCAGGGTCATTGACCTGGCACTGAATCCAGACCCTCCTCTGTCACGTCGCCCCAGAGCACATGATCTCAGGGGCATAGCTACGTCCCTGGCCTTCAAAAGAAATTTTTCAGTGACGCAGGTTCTTCGAGCTGGGTTGTGGAAATGGCAGTCCACGTTCACATCCCACTACCTGCAAGACTTGATCCACAGGAGACTCTATACTTTCTCTATCGGTCCTGTGGTGGCTGCACAACAGCTGGTTTAAAACCTCGAGCTCCTTATTGGATAAGTAGCAGAAGGTTGAGGGCATTGTTACCCAGTTGTAGTCTGCATGAATGAAAAGGTTTGACTGGCCCTTATTCTTTTCTTCATCATCCCCTCCCTTGGGGAAAGCAGCATCCTGGGTCTTCCGCATAGCTGTCCTCAAACCACTGCAGGTAAACCATGCTCCCTTGTGTTCCTGGTATTAATACTAATACTGTTACGTCCCCATACCCTGACGAGGTGGTATTGATTCTATCTCATTAATCCTTTCTCCTTCCAATGATATTTCATCTTCCATTGCATACTCCGTTCTCATTATCTCTGTCTTTCCTCTATTTATCTTGAGCCCAACCTCGTGTGATATTTTATGCATTCTAGTAAGCAAGCATTGCAAATCCTGTTGTGTTTTGCTAACAAGGACAGCATCATCAGCATACTCTAGGTCTGCTAAATTCCTATCGCCAATCCAGTCCAATCTTTCTCGGCCATCTACAACTGTTCTACTCATTACAAAATCCATGAGGAGGATAAACAATATAGGTGACAACACATTTCTTTGGAATACTCTGCTGTTCCCTGGAAATTCATTTGATAAGACTCCATTAACATTAACTTTGCACTTGCTATGCTTATGAACAGACTTAATCAAATTTACATGTTTAAGAGGAATTCCATAATAATGCAGGACTCTCCATAAAATTGGCCAGTGCACATTATCAAAGGCTTTTTCGTAGTCCGCAAATGCTATTAAAAGTAGATTTCTATATTCTACGCATTGCTGTACAGCATGTCTCAAAATGAAAATTTAGTCAGTGCAACTTCTACCTTTTCTAAATCCTGCTTGCTCATCTCTCAGGTTTCCATCAATCTTTTTCTCCAGTCTCCTTAGAATAAGCATACTATATGTTTTCATAACAACTTACGTAAGTGTTCTGCCTCTTTAATTATTGCAGTCAGTCAGGTCTCCTTTTTTTGCCATTTTCACCAACACTCCTAACTCCCATTCATCAGGTTTTTCCTCTTCATGCCACATTGTACAAAATGATCTTGTAATTAGTGCGTGAGTCACTTCATTTTCGGCCAGTATCATCTCGGCAGTTATTCCATCGTATCCAGTAGCTTTCCATCTCTTTAGTGTTTTGAGGATAGCTTCAACTTCAAACACAGAATTCATTCATGGGCAGTTCAAGGCCTTCCTAAGTTTCATTTATATCAATCAAATCATTCCCTTCATATCTCCCATTCTTGACCTCACTAAAGTGTTCCATCCAACATTGCCTTTCTTTATCTTCTATTGTTATAACAGACACCTCTCTTTTTTGGATGTCAGGATGTCAGAGAACATCAATTCATTCCTTCATTCATTCATTCTCTTTTTGAGGGGTATATGCTTCTTCTTGTTTGCCCCAGTAGAGATTTCATTATTAATTCTCTGAGAAATTCTTATACTATAGCCACTTCCTGAATTCATAGCTTTGTCAGCCTCATCTGCCTTACTGTCTAAATATTCTCTCCAGTCATTCCTAGATTTTCTTTTCACCTCACTATCAATACTGGAATACTTAGCATGCTCTACTATGTAATTTTCATTATTTCCTCAAAAACTTTCAACAATGAATTTCTGTTTTGTCTCTGTTTTATAGTATTCCAAGTATCATTTGATATCCATGGCTTTCTCCTTGTAACTGCGTGTCCCAAGACTTCACTACTAAATGAATGATAAATGTTCTTAATATCACACCATTCTTCATTAATTGTCTACTCTTCGTCTCTTAAAAGTCTCTAAGACTGCAAATCGATTCCTACATTTAATTGAAAATGTTTCTTTGTGTTCTTCTTCTAGAAGTTTAGTTGTATCAAACCTATATATTCCATCTACTTTTCTGTTGGGTGCTTTCAGTTTTAATTTCAGTGTGGCAATGAGGAACTGGTGATCACTACCAATGTCTGCACCTCAGTAGCTTCTTACATTTCTCAGAGTCCTCCTCCTCTCTTAATTAATGGCTATGTGATCCATTTGAATTTTGTAATTGTCACACGGTGAAGTCCATGTATACTTGTGGATGTTCTTCTGTTGAAAAAGAACAGAAACATAAAATACGCTCCATTTTCATTTACAACATCGCCAAGACCCTTGACACCCATCACATTGTCTATCCATTGATTATTCCTTCCAACTTTAGCATTGAAGTCGCCGATCACAATTTTCATATCTTGCTGGGATCTCATCTATTACACTGCAGTTCTTCATAGTATTCATCTTTCCTTTCTTCAGGAGAATTATTTGTTGGGGCATAGCAAACTACAGTATAATAGTGATGTTGCATTGCTTTGATTTGAACTTTGCTAGTTACAGTTTACAGCTCTCCACTCAGTTAATGCCTTTTCTGCTCTTGGTGTTATCATCATTCCTACTCCTCTTCCAACTCCATCTGATCTTCCTGAGTAGATATATACATTGCCTTGGTCTAAAGTTTCCTTACCAATCCCCTTACAATGTGTTTCACTTAGGGCCAAGATATCCAAACTATATTTCATAAATTCACTCTTCACTTGCTGTAACTTCCCAATCTGATTCATGGGTCTAACATTCCAATTACCTATTTCCAATTTTTCTCTAGTATTTATAAACCGGTAGTTTCTTAGCACCCCATACGCCCGGGACTCTGGGCCATTTTTCCACCTTATCCATGACTAACTAAATCCATAGACTATTCATTCGCTATACAGTGAACCCTCGTTTATCGCGGTAGATAGGTTCCAGTCGCGGTCGCGATAGGTGAAAATCCGCGAAGTAGTGACACCATATTTACCTATTTATTCAACATGTATATTCAGACTCTTAAAACCTTCCCTTGTACGTAGTACTGTTAACAAACTACCCTTTAATGTACAGAACACTTAATGCATGTACTACAGTACCCTAAACTAAAACAGGCACAAATATTAAAGGTGATTTTATATCATGCATTTCCTAAACATGCTAAAAAGCACGATAAAAAATGGCAACCAATGTTTTGTTTACATTTATCATAATGTAGAAACAAACTGGAGGTAGAGCTTTGCTTATTACCCAGACATATTTCCCATACTTTTCCCTTAGAACTACATCACATCTTCCTACTTTAGATATATAGATATATATATATATATATATATATATATATATATATATATATATATATATATATATATATATATATATACATATATATATATATATATATATATATATATATGTACATATATATATATATATATATATATATATATATATATATATATATATATATATATATATATATATATATATATATATATACATATATATATATATATATATATATATATATATATATATATATATATATATATATATATATATGTGTGTGTGTGTGTGTGTGTATATATATATATATATATATATATATATATATATATATATATATATATATATATATATATATATATATATATATATATATATATATATATATTTATATGTATACACATATACATACCTACATATATACATAAATACATGCATACGTATATATATATATATATATTACTGTATATATGGGTTATGGAAAAAATCCGCGAAGTGGTGAATCCGCGATGGTCGAACCGCGAAGTAGCGAGGGTTCACTGTATACATCAAAGGATTGTCAGTTCTTTGTGATGCACAGTGCCTATCTAACTTCAGCCAGTGACCCCTGCCAGTCCATACTAAATCTAGTAAGATGAACTGCTAGGCATCAGGAGTAAAAGCCAAGGAGACAGTTTGTCCATCCCCTTAAATCCCATCCGTTGCCATGCGGCTAGTGACTTCATCAAGATTTAGGGGGCCATTTCCTCCACACCCAAAGCTCTTATTACTCCTCCAAGTTGCTCATCCACTATGAGTATAACCGTTGGCAAACATGGATGGCTAAGATACTGCTTAGCACGGTCATACCGCCTAGCATGGTCATACCGCCTAGCACGGTTATACTGCCTAGCACGGTTTCACATTAGAATTAGTGATTGATAATTTTAAAAGGAAGATTCTGATGTAGTTGAAAATGATTTTTTTCAAGACTTTGTTCTTTGCTAGTTAGAAAATATATGATTAGAATCGGTTTAGTTGCAAGTTATATGCATTCCATGCATTTTTAATAGGGTCATGTAGGCTATTCATCAGATAGGTGCCCATGGGTCTGTGACGGGCCGAGAGAGGAGTTGTGAACTCAAAGGCAGATTGGAAACGACTGAGTTATTTATTAAGGAACACTCTTCTTTATATACAAAACCTCAAGGCAACAGGACATGACCTGTTCGAGAGACAGAATGTTACAGAGCAAAACGGAGACATGATCATTCAGGTTCTTTTTAGTGCGAGGGAAGAGCGCAGATACAAGCATAAAATATACAAAATAATTATGTACAATTGTGTGACACACGGTTGGTACATGGCTCCCCCCCTAAAAATGACATACTGTACATGTTAAATAGGGCGCCCTGATCTAGAGAGGCGAACTGTAGGCGGGTCATCTGGCAGAAGATAAGCAGGTTTTAGACGATCAATGGAGACCCAGTCTTCTTTGCCCCGAATGTTTAGGAGGAATGCTTTCGGACTGCGTCGGATCACAAGGAAAGGGCCCGTGTAAGGGGGCGTTAGTGGTGGCTTGCTGGTGTCGTTGCGCAGGAAGACGTGCGTTGCAGAGTGCAAGTCCGTTGGTATGTGATGCTTCGCTGGGGGCTTGTAAGTCTGGCGGCACGGAGTAAATTTTCCCACGACGTGACGTATGCGCTGGAGATCGTCAGAGGAGGTTGTAGAAGGAAAAAATTCGGCAGGGACGACCAACGGGTCGCCATACACCATTTCGGCTGCTGAGACGTCGAGGGCGTCTTTAGGAGTGGTCCTTAGTCCAAGGAGGACCCAGAGAAGCTGAGTAAACCAGTTGCAATCCTTGCAGCGGGACATCAAAGCTGCTTTGAGGGTGCGATGAAAACGTTCAACCATTCCATTGGCAGCGGGGTTGTAGGCCGTTGTCTGATGTAGGGTGATGCCCAGGAGATTCGCTAATGACGTCCATAATTGAGAGGTGAAAGTTGTTCCCCTGTCAGAAGTAATATGCTCAGGGATACCGAATCTTGAAATCCATCCAGAGAGTAAGGCAGATGTACATGAGGCGGACGTTGCAGTTTCCATGGGAATGGCTTCAGGCCAACGAGTGGAGCGGTCGATGACGGTAAACAGGTAACGATGTCCTTGTGATGTGTGTAGGGGGCCTACAACGTCGACGTGAATGTGTGCGAAACGACGCTGAGGTTGAGGAAAGGTGCCCACTCCTGAATCCGTGTGTCGATGTACTTTGGAAGTTTGGCAAGAAGTACACGCACGGACCCAATCCTTAGCATCCTTAGAAATGCCATGCCAAATGAACTTTGCCTTCAGCAGCTGTGCAGTAGAACGGCACGAGGGATGTGAAAGGCCGTGGATGAAATCAAACACCTGTCGGCGCATGGGAGCAGGAATCCAAGGTCGCGGTCTACCTGTAGTGACGTCACAGAGGAGGGTGGTGTTGGAGTCTTCGAGGGGAAAATCCTCCCAACGGAGGGACGTGCAGGATGTCCTACAAGCTTGATATTCTGGATCCTGTCGTTGGGCTTCAGCCAGGGCGTTGTAATCCAATCCCAGTTGAACGGCAGCCAACGTGTTTCTTGACAGGGCATCGGCAACGGGATTCATTTTCCCAGGGACGTATTGGAGGGTGCAATTGTATTCAGCCACGGCGGAGAGATGTTGGCGTTGACGGGCGGACCAGGCGTCAGACTGTCGAGTGAAGGCGTGCACCAGAGGCATGTGGTCTGTACGAATGACGAAGGGCGTACCTTCTAAGAAATGGCGAAAGTGACGGACAGCCAAGTGCACCGCCAGCAATTCTCGATCGAAGGTAGAATAACCCGATTCTGCCTTGGACAGTTTTCTGCTGAAGAAGGCCAATGGGCGGGGCGAGCCTTTGACCACCTGCTCGAGTACTGCACCAATAGCGACGTCGCTGGCATCGGTGGAGAGAAGGAGAGGGGCGTGTGGGATAGGAAAAGTGAGAGTCGCAGCAGTTGATAGGGCCTTCTTTGCATTGCAGAAGGCTGCTTCTTGAAGGGGACCCCACTTCAGGTCGTTTGGCTTGCCCTTGAGGGAAGCGTAGAGGGGAGCAAGAGTGGCGGCAATGGCTGGCAGAAAACGGTGATAATAGTTGATCATGCCCAAGAATTCCTGCAGAGCTTTGACGGTCGAGGGCGTGGGCAAATTCTGAACGGCTGCTACCTTCTCAGGGAGGGGATGGACTCCTTCAGGAGTGATACGGTGCCCTAAGAACGACACTTCGTTGGCGCCAAAGGTACACTTGTCGTACCGGACTACAAGGCCGTTTTGTTGCAGGCGGTCGAGCACGATGCGCAGGTGACGGAGGTGTTCCTCTTTTGAGGAGGAGAACACAAGTATGTCGTCCACATAACATACACAGAAAGGGAGGTCCCCTAAGATGCCATCCATGAGACGTTGAAACGTTGCCCCAGCATTACGAAGGCCAAAACAGGAGTAATTGAAGGTGTATGTGCCAAACGGAGTGGTGATGGCGGTCTTGGGGATGTCTTCTGGGTTCATAGGCACCTGATAATACCCCTTCAGGAGGTCGCGCATAGAGAAAACCTTCGCTTTGTGCAGGTAGGAGGTTACATCGGCAATGTTTTGGAGGGGGTAGTGATCCTGTTCTGTTTGCATGTTCAGGCGCCTGTAATCCCCGCACGGACGGAGGGAGCCGTCTTTCTTCAGAATGATGTGTTAGGGTGACGACCATGGGCTGGAGGCCTTTTGGCAAAGGCCCATTTTCTCCATTTCGGCGAACGTCTGTTTGGCGGCTGCCAATCGTTCCGGTGCTAGACGTCTGAATTTTGCGAAGACTGGGGGTCCTGTCGTCTTGATATGGTGATAAATACCGTGCTTGGCAGGAACCGTGGGTGTTTGGCGAAGTTCTGGACGGAAAACTTCCGGGTACGACGTGAGGAGGTGGGCGTAGGCATCCGTGGGTGTGCTGATGTGGAGAGCGAGGTTAGAGAGGGCGGGTTGAAGAGGTGTCGACAAGTACGAGTCTGCGTTGACCAAACGTCGGTGGGCGACATCGACCAGAAGGTGGAAATGAGAGAGGGAATCCGCACCGAGGATTGGCATTGTGACGTCAGCAACGAGAAACTTCCAATTGAATTTACCGTTTCCGAACGATAATGTGAGGTTCTCGTAACCGTAGGTGGGTATCGCAGATCCGTTGGCAGCTACCAAGCGGACATCGGCAGATGTAGACAGACTACGTTGTGCCTTGAAGAGTTTCCTTGGCAAAAGAGAACGACAAGCACCCGTGTCTACCAAAAATCGCACGCCCGTTCCTGCATCCTGTAAAAAGAAAAGATTAGAAACATGGGAGGCCACCGCCACAAGCGATGGCCTACTTACACGTTTTTTGGCCACTGACAATCTTTGGCACATTTCTTCGCGGTTGCCCCGAATATGAAGTGGTAGTAGCAAAACTGCGGCGGATGGGAGGTAGTAAGTGGTTGTAGAAGTCGTTCGTTGGGGCGTGAGCGATTGGTGGGTGGTGGGCGGCTTTGTCGCCACTTCGGCACGTCACGGGGTAGGCGTGTATGTCCTACGGCATTCATGTCAGCTTCGGTTGACGTTGAATAGGCATCCTCGTCGTCAGGGGTGGAGGCGTTGATGGAGGTCTTGAAGTGGCTGTCCATAAGGGCGTCGGCTTTGGTCATCAAGTCCTTTATGGGTAAACTATCGACATCGGGTATGGCAGCGCGCACAGGTTCAGGTAAACGGCGTATCCAAAGGGCACGGAGTAGGTTCACCTCACGAGGAGAGCCGTCTGCGGCAGGTTGAAGGCGAGCGATACTGGTCATTTCCCTGAGGGCAAGCGAAGCCCTTTGGTCCCCAACGGTTGTTGCGAGAGCTGAAAAAGCTTTGCTATACGGGCGGCTGGCGACGGCGAGTACTGCTGCAGAAGGTATGATTTGAGGTCGTCATACGCTATTGGGGTGTCTCCTTGTTCACAAAGCCAGTCGGATATTTCTGGGAAGGTGTCCTCGGGTATCGCCGCGAGAACATAATCCGCTTTGGTGGTTGAGCGAGTCACGCCCCTGATACGAAAGTGGACTTCAGCGCGTTGAAACCAAGCGAACGCTTCTCCGCTAGCGAACGGTGAAAGTTTCAATGGAGCGGCTGCAGTGCCAACTGCTGGGGTAGAGTCCGCCTCCGTCATATTACCAACGATGGAGGGGCGAGGGAGGTGGGGGTGGAAGGCAGTGGGAGCAAGTCGACTTCCGGGGTCACCAATGTGACGGGCCGAGAGAGGAGTTGTGAACTCAAAGGCAGATTGGAAACGACTGAGTTATTTATTAAGGAACACTCTTCTTTATATACAAAACCTCAAGGCAACAGGACATGACCTGTTCGAGGGACAGAATGTTACAGAGCAAAACGGAGACATGATCATTCAGGTTCTTTTTAGTGCGAGGGAAGAGCGCAGATACAAGCATAATATATACAAAATAATTATGTACAATTGTGTGACACACGGTTGGTACAGGTCAAACAAGTCATCTGTTCAATTTTTAAATAGTATTACATTCTTGCTTCAAGTATATGAAATCAAATACTTCAGCCCAACGGTGCGTTTCACTCGTTTTAAATTTACATTATGATTCATTCCATGAAGCTTCAGATTTATGGTTTCATGTAATTTCTGGAATGAAACTTACATCAGTTGAACCAAAGGAATTTTTATACAAAGGTTTCACATGGAGTTTCCATTGATAGATATAGTTGTTTCCCCTCCTTTTTTGACAATGATATAGATAGGTTAACATAGCATCTGGGTTATGGGTTTTTATAAGAAGTACAGGGCTGAGGTAATTATAACAATTAGTCATACCTGTATTACACACAAGTATGTATTGGCAGGTATCAGCGTAAAGTGTTTACTCATTATGACAGAATACTTCAGTGATAGTTAGATACATATTGGTGTACTTCTCGAGATATGTAAACTTGGAAATACCACCTTAGTTGTAAATCTATCCCTAGTACTTTAGGAGAGAAAGTCAATGATGATGCATGGTTTTGATGTCTACAGAAAATAAATGTTGGGAATGTAATAATAAAAAATTTTTTAATCCTATTTATATTTAGATGTGTAAATGATAAATTTAATTGTGACAAGTTTTCAGATATTGCCTTTAGTTGAATTTTATGAATCCAGTTTAACAGACATGAGTTTACAGTGTTTCTAGCAATTAAAACTGTTTTTGTAAACAAATTTTAGCTCAACTGTAAACTTGATGTATTTCAGGGAGAGGATGGAGGACCAGCAGCCAGTTTTGCAACAGGTGGAGGATTTGACTTTGGTGTTGATCCAAATGAGGATCCTGAGCTTGCTCTTGTAAGTTACATGTTTAAGATTTATTTTTATGATTATGAAAGTGATAAATAACGAGAAAAGTACAGTACTACTATGTATTTGTTCTGTCACTAGATACAAACCATTTTTCTCTTTATAGGGAATATACTTTCGGTGAAGCTGGTAACTCGCCATAAGACTTTTAATGAGGTATGACTACCCTCCGCTAGTTTGTAGGGGGTTAGGGTGTGGTACTGGCTATGCTGGAAAACAATGTTGCTGAAATTCAGTGTTAAAAAAGGTTACAAGTCACAAGACTCCAGTTTGATCAATGGATTGATAAATTTAGCTGTTGATTGAAAGTCCGTTGAAAGTTTAGCATCATCACTTACACAATATTTTGCATCTAGGCCAAACTCGTAATTCTTCCATTCATAAAGTGCACGGTTCTGTGGCCCATACTGTTAAGATGAGGCAGTCCCTCTGTGATGTTACCATGCAGGAGAGCTGGAATAAACCATCTGTGAATATTGTTTGTGAATCAGATTGCCCCGCTCACACTCATCTGTGTTCTATCGTTCTGGAGTTATTGGGTTTGGGGTTCCTGTCTTCCGGGCATGCCCAGCCCTGAAGGTCGCCTATTTGTCACCTTCTTTTGGCTTCTGGGGCGGTTCCCCATTCCCTTCGTCCTGCATGCAGTATCTCTTCTTGTAGGACATTCCTGATATCGAGTGTCGGGAGTGACTATCCTCCCAGTGAGTGGGTGAGATTGGTAGGGGAAAAAGAGAGGAAGTCTAAAGGTATTCAACTCCTTCGGGGTCTTCCTCAAAGATGAAGAAATCCCGACTTCCTTCCTGTCAGCGATACCTCCTTTCTGCTCGCTCGTTCTCCTCCGCAAGACGGTCGAGTAAGAGTGTTGTCGCCCACCCAGGGAGTCTCTTTCGATCTCCTGCCTTCCTTGGGGCTTTCGGGACTCTCTACTAACGAATGGCTCGTCGAGAGTCTGCAGTTATGGATTAACCACAGTTATCCTTTCCGAGAATCTTGAGGTAATGCACCAACAGTTTTCTCATGCCCTTGGCGCCAGCCCTCGTTCCTCCTTATGCTGGAGTACGAGGGCAACTGGTGCTCCTCGGAGTTACCGATCTGGGTTTCTCCCTAGCTCCCTCGAATGCTGGATGACGAGGGTGACCTAGAAACTGCTTGAATTGAAGCAGTTTCAATGTTGACCTAATGCTACAGTACAAGGGTGGCCCAGAAACTGCTGGAACGAAAGCTGTTTCAACCGGTGCTCCTTGAAGTTACCAGTTGAGTTTCCTCCCTCGCTACTGTTAATGCCGGAATACGAGGGTGACCGAGGGCTGCTTGAACGAAAGCAGTTTCAACTGGGGCTCCTTGGAGTTAACATTCAGGATTTTTTCCTTCTTTCCTCTTAATGCTGGGGTACGAGGGTAACCCAAAAACTGGCTGAGCCTATGTTTAACATGCAGCTCTTGAGGCTGACTTTCAACATGAGCTCAGCTCATTGACAGGAAGCAGAGAGCACTGCCCAGAGGTCTGCCTCCAGGTGCTGAACAACTTTCTCCTCCGAGGCAAAGTTAACCTCCACCAGTTGTTGGGCAACTTTCCTATTTGAGGGAGAGTTGCCCTCCACTAGCCACTGTTCAGCAATCTTCCCGCTTTACGAGGAGAATTGCCTACAGTGGCAACAGGGGTTGGTTGCCTTCTCGCCTGCGGGAGAGGTTGCCTTCATGGCTTAGGGACTCATTCCCCCAGGGTTAGGCCAGCTCTTACAGTTTCAGGTTCCAGAGCATCCCTACCTAAGAATGAGTCTCTTTATTCCCGTGGGAACCAGCTACCTTTTGAGGATTTCCAACATGGTGGACGTCCAGTCTCGTTCCCTTCCAAGAGAGAACCTTCGAAGGTCCATCAACCCTACACTTATAGAGCCCGTCACTCATCCAAGCCTAAGCTAGATGTTATACTGGTGTCAATTGTACCAGGTAAGGATCCTAATATTTCATCTTTGCTGGCTTCTAAGTTCCTAAGCCTTCCGGCCGGTACTGCGTTCAGGAAGACACCCTCCTGGTTTGACGTCCTGCTCAAAGCGGTGCGTCGGGCTGTGAAGGAGGTAATTCCTCCTGCGCAGTCAATTATCAGCATGCCGAGGATTCCTTTTAAGAGTGCAGCTCTCCCGTCTACAGTCTTCCCTCCGTCAGACCCCAGATGAAAATCTCACCGCTCAAGAGGAAGCGAGGTCATAGATACGTCTTGGCATTCAAAAAGAACTCTCTGGCACAGGTATTATAAGGGGGGTTGTGGAAGCGCCAAACGACCTTCACAGCCTACTACCTGCAGGACATAATCCACAGGAACCTGGACGATTTCTCCATAGGTCCTGTGGTGGCTGCACATGTGGTCTAAACACCTCAGCTCCCATGTAGGACAAGTAGTAATCAGTCGAGGGCAGACGTTAATCCTGCTAAAGTCTTGAATGAATGTGCGAGTGATTGGCCTCTTCTTTCTTCCTTTTTCCCTTCTCTTGGGGTTTCAGCATCCGAGGAACTTTGCAAGCTGACCGCCTCTGACTAGAGGTGGGTACCATAGTCCCTTGCACAACCTGATATGTGTACAGTATACATATGTTTATGTCTCTGTTCTCACTGCTAAGTGAAATCGGGCAATGTCTAGATTAAGTTTGGAGTTTAACTCCAAGTTTTCTCTTACCTCATCAAGTCGATGCTTAGTTCACACACATTAGCACCATTTACCGAGGCTGTTAACTCAACTTGCACATTTTGAGAGTTTGTGAGTGTCAGGGTGTATCTATTAAGCTTGTGCGAAGCGTAGAATCACACCTTGAATAAAAAGTCCGCCAGTTGGTTAAGGACTGACACCTTCCTAAGGGTGAGTCTCCACTGTAAAGAGCGAAACCATTTGTATTAGGTGTCTGAACAAATGGCATATTTGGAAATAATTTGTATTTTTTCTAAGTATACAAACCTTGAGCTCTTTACACATACCTGTCCTGCCATCACTTAGTCCTCCTAAAAGTCCTGCCTGGAATAAAAAAGTAACATTATTTCACCAGTGCTTGTGTGAGTGGGGTGGCTGGTCTACCCCGTGCTATATTACTTGATAAAGTAAGAAGAGAGTATTAACTTTTTTAAAGTAAACAAGTTTAAATATGGAAATGGGTCTTCTTTAGGCTATTTATTTTGTTAGTAAGAATTACTAAGAAAAATTACATTTGTGCTGCATTTTTGACAAAGATTGTGTTCACAATTGTAAATGGACAAAAATAGGGCCAGTAATGGATGGTGCAATGATAACAGTAATATAGTAATTATAGCAGTAACGGGGAACTTTGAGTTTATTACAAGTTATATTTGGTATATTTAGACATCTTATTACAGTATACCAGTTTATCTTACTGCTTATGTAAAATGTTTCATTTTCAAAAATATAAAGTTTGGTATTACTGTATATAAGCAAATACGAAAGAGAAATGGTTGTGCAATCATTAGTTTAGAGATTATACCAATGTTAATGTTGATTTTTTTTTTCATTTTCTTTTTATCATCGTTATTATTACAACTGTTATGTACTGCTCAGTATTACGTTATTACTACAGCTCTGTACAGTGTACTGCATAGTATACAGTAATTGTGTACTGTAAAGTGGTATACAGTGCATGTATGGATATCCCTTGGATAAACTTTAAGGAGAGATATTTTGTTATTATGAAATTGTAATGCACTGTACAGGACTATACCATTTTTACAGTACACTGCAATGCTGTAGTTTATTATTTACGGTAGTATATTTAGAAGTATTGTAAGCATAAATTTATTTTAAGAGTAACCTAAGACTTCTGATGGGAATGTTGAAAATTCAGATTGTTGCATTTTTGGCTAGATCATCTATATTTCAATTTTTAAATAGCTTTTTAAAAGCAATCTACTTTTTTTATTTATTTGGAAAAGTCCTTTTTTTATAGTCGCGCGAGCGCACTCTCTCCCGTACGCAGCCATTTTCTGATCTTGGTATGTATTTATTTACTTAAGGTATCATTTTTTATATATATGAAAGTAGCCTTTTTAAATGAAAGAAATCAGTCAAGAATCAAAAAGTATATGAGGGTTTGAAGAAAATTCAAATTAACATGTTTTAATGGGGCAGTCGTGCTTCCTCACATCCTAAGAGCTTAGGATCTTTTAATATTCACGGATTCCCTCATATGCAATAGGTACTGGAATGCAATATTGTACATGCCGATAAGGAGGGCCAGCTGAAGTACAGTACTTTTTATAATTTGGCAATGTAAGCAGTAAATCTCTTTTTGAAGTATGAAGTCTTTTACTTAACTCTTATATGCTGTGTAATTAATTCATGATTGTTCCAGGCTCTTCGAGTGTCAATGGAAGAGCAACGTCAACGCCAGCAAGAAGAGGAACGACGTGTAGCTCAGGAGTCAACAACTACAGGTGCAGCCACTACAGAAGCTGCTCCCCAGCCTCCTGCATCTACACCAACGCCTCGACCAGCTCCTCCAGCCTCAGGTATTGATTATTTGTTGGACTGTATGCAACATATTTGTTAGGTCATCATGAAGAGTGTTGATGGTTATGTCTCTGTAACTAAATTGAAAAAAAATTCTGTAAAAAAATTGTCAACAAATTAGTGGTGTACTGTATTTTTAGTTAATTAGTGATTTTTAAGCTTAATCATTCTAGTACCTACTACTTTGTTATTTTTACTGTTTTTAACACTTTTGAAGTCATTGAGAAATTCCGGGCTCAAGATTCTGTAGAAAACAAAGAACTAAAATTTTGTTATCTGGCTACACTCTCTAAAGATCTCTCTTGACAATTGACTAAAAGGGTTGAATCTTCATTCGATAGTGCTGACTGTTCAATAGAAATGGTGGTTAACTGTACAAATTGTTCTCTTGATATGCACAATTTATAGTGAACGAGGTAAGCTCAATACTGGGCTATGAAATTGGTATCAGTATACAGTATAAACCTAGATCCATATACATTTCCCCCTAAAAATTTACTTGTTCCAACACGGAGTACAGTACTTACCTCGAACTACTCTCTTAGGAGTATCTGGGATCTCCTCCCTAACCGACCAAGAATTTTGCGTAGTTCCCCCTATCTCTGTTACCTTTGTCGGAGCGCTCCGGGGCGGATGGATACTCGCCCTGAGGCGACCCGGGGTCAGCGCGCGAGAGTGCGCTGCTAGGTTTGAGTCGGCAGGAAGCGTCTGGTCGCGGCGTAGATCTCATCTCGCCGCTCTCTCTCTCACATCCCGTCCGACCCGCCTTTGTGTGCCACGTGTTCCATTGTGTTCCCCATCCTTTGTGCACCACGTGTTCCCTTTGTGTTCCCTATCCTTTCCTTGTGTTACTTGTGTTGCTGGCTTCCGGTTTTCCAGTATGGAATCTCAGCGTCGCTGTCCCGGGCCCAAAGCTGGTAAGTCTTGCGGGGCCTGGCTGTCCAGGCCTGATGTCGACCTGCACACTGTGCTCCTCGTGTAGAGGTAATAAGTGCTCCCTTGCATCCACGTGTCATGAGTGTGAGTCCTGGCTGGAGCTGTAGTGGACCTTATTTGCTACGAAAAAGAAGAAGGCGCCCAAACGGCCTCCCAAGAAGGCGAACATCAGCTTGCCCTTAACGACGCCCTCGGCGCCTTCGGAGAGAGGTTCTCCTTCACCTTCCCCTACCCAGAGTAGGGGACGAGGTAATTCCGTTGTGGGGAAACGGCCCATTGCTGTTCCCCATGAGTCTGATATCGGGGATGCTGACTGTGTGGGGCCTACGCAGACGAGTGGAGGGTCTGCTAGTGTGGCGGAAGTGTGTGCTGTGGACGAGGTTCTGGTGCCCGCAGGACCCGTCTCCAGGGAAGACCCGGTGTGGGGGAGGCCTGAAAAAGTTCCTATTCCCCCCCCCCCCATCGTGGCAGTGTTTTACAGGTAAAGCGGGTTCCGGGGGTGGCCGCGACAAAGAAAGGAGGACCACGTGCTCTTCGGACCCTGACTCCATTGCGTGGACGGTGCCAAGGACACCCTTCAGGTCCCCCATGCGGCTAGAAGAGGAGTTTGAGGGCTGGTTTGCCTCTCGAGGTGCACTTTGCACGCCCCCGGCGCCCTCAGCGACGCTTCTGTCGGACTTCATACAGCCTGTCACCCCGGTAGCTAGACCATTGGCCCCAAGAATGGTAGTGGAAGACACGGAGGACTCTGACCGCTCCTCCCCCTCTTCATCTTCTTCGGACAGTTCCTCGTCCTATAGCTCGTCCTCGTCGGAGGATTCCAGCGGCCGAGAGGCGAGAAGGAAAAGGAAAAGATCCAGGAGGAGGAAGGCTAAGACCTCGAGGAGAAGGAGCAAGAAGAAGAATTCCTCCAGGAGGAAGTACGTCAGAGTAGCTTTTCCCCCTTGCCGCTCCAGTGCCTGCCTCGGTGGCCGCTGGAGCCGCTTTCGCCCCCTTGCCCAGTGTCTCTTCGGCTCTGTTCGCCCGTCGTGTGCAGCCGTTGGCACACTTTCCCTTGTCCTTGCCCGGCAAGTCACCCGCTCCATCCGGCCTGCAGGGGCAGCCGCGGATGAGACACAGCAGCATGGCTCCCACGCCCTTTGTCGCACCGGCTCCGTCCAAGTTACGGAAACAGTCGCTGGCACAACTGAAAAGTAGTTCTCAACGTATCTCCCCGGGAGGGAGTAGACCCACGATGTCTACCCCCACCCCGGCGGGTCCATCCGTGATGGAGACAGCCGCTCCATCGACCCGGCAGGAAGGAAGGGATACGTCCGCTCCCACGGATCCCTCTGTGTTCGAAGATGCTTCCGACACAGAGGTTCAGGTGGTAGAAGAATTGTTGGACACCGGCGAGTGTTCCCCGGATGAAATGTCCTCATACAGGAAGGTCCTAGCCTTAATATGACACCATCACAGGCTGGACGAGCTGCAACCTTCATCAGAGCAAGCTTGGCTTTCGGGTTTGGGCAGGATGGTGGAGAATCCTGTGCAGCAGAAGCCATCCTTGACCTTACCCCCAGCGCGCGACGTAGCCCTGGGCATGGAACACGGCGACCGGTTTGTTGCGGGGCCTAAGAACTCCCTAAGAGCCCAAGGGTCCTTCAAGCTCCTGCCTGGACTAAGGACCCAGAAGAAATTCTATGTGCCGGACGGTCGTCATTCAGGGCCCCGCACTTTAGAAGAAGCCGTCGCAACTTTGAACTAGGGCAATTCGGATGAAAGGAGCCTTACTGCCCCAGTGGTCTTCTCACAAGTGGAGGACACCTCCCAAGATATTGTCAACGTGACCTCCTGGTTGGACTGGTGGGCATGCACCCTAGCAGGGTTCCAACTAGCACACGACCTTTCAGTACCAGAGAACCAAGCCCTACTGCAAGAACTTATCTGTTCGGGGGGGAAAGCGATGAAATTCCTCACGTTCCAGTCACTGACCCAGACGGCAAACTGAGTCCTGAGGAGGAGGGACACAGGCTCCCCCGTAGACTTCCCGAACGGGAAGCAAAGTTCTTAAGGAATGCACCGGTGTGGTGCGTGACCGTGTTCCTCCTTCAGGCGGTAGCGGAGACATTGGAAAGAGTGGGAAAACTGAAGGACTCGTCAGAGCCCAGGCAGTCGGCGGCAAGACGTCCTTCCCACAGAAGAACATCGGTGGATGGGGCCTACCTACCTACGCCACCGGCTAGACAGAAGGCCTCCTCCCCTTCCTGGCACCAATCCCCACGGCCCTCCTGCAGGGGCAGTGCTCCAGGCCAGGCCTCCTTTAGGCAAAAGTATTCTGGCTCAAGGAGAGGCCGCTGAAACCGTCTCCCCAGGAGATAGGCCCCCTACACCTTCCCACGCCTCAGGTGGGGGGATGCCTCAAACAATATTGGCAAGCATGGCGAGACAACGGGGCGGACCCCTGGTCCGTGACAGTCCTCAAGGAGGGATACACATTCCCTTCCTGTCGGAACCGCCCCCCTCTGATCCCCGAACATCAGGCAGAATGGCTGGCACCCAAAGATCCAGAGAAGACAGCAGCCTTGCAGGAGGAGGTGTCAGCTATGTTGAGCAAGGGAGCTCTACAACCCATCCAGGAATCATCCCCAGGATTCTACAGCAGGCTCTTCCTGGTGGAGAAAGCTACGGGAGGTTGGAGGCCAGTCATCAACCTCTCGGCCCTGAACAAGTTTGTCAAGAAGACGTCCCTTGAGAGAAGGGATTTCATGATGTCTCTAGATCTCAAGGATGCCTATTTTTAAATCCCCGTACATCCCTCCACCAGGAAGTTCCTCAGAGTGAAGTGGGGACCCCAATCCGTGCAGTTCAAGACCCTCTGCTACAGCCTGTCAACGGCGCCTCAGGTGTTCACGAGAGTGTTCACCTTGGTATCAGTCTGGGCACACAAATAGGGCATCAGGCTGATCAGATACCTCGACGACTGGTTGCTACTTTCAGCCTCAGAGGCAGCCTTAAAGGAACAGGGGCCAAAACTTTTGCAGTTCTGCAGGGATCTAGGGATCACCATCAACCTGGAGAAGTCCCAGTTAGTTCCCACCACCAAGATGACGTACCTAGGGATGGTCCTGGACTCCCAGTTAGCGAGGGCATTCCCCTCCCAGGAGAGGCTGAACAACCTGGACCAAGTCATTCGCCCATTTCTGACAGACACACCAATGAGAGCCAAAGATTGGCAGAGACTCGTTGGACATCTGGTCTCATTGGAGAAGTTGGTCCCTTAGGGAAGGCTCAAGCTGAGTCCAGTCCAGTGGAATCTGATGGACCTCTGGTCACCGGGGGACTCTCCGCAAAACATAGTCAGGATAACTCCGGCCTCCAGGAACATGCTCCTCTGGTGGTCCGACAGGGACAACACACTAAAAGGGATACAGTTCGCGTCCGCTCCTCCCGAGATATTGTTCTTCACGGACGCATCAAAGGAGGGGTGGGGAGCCCATCTACTCAAGAAGACGGCAGAGGGAAAGCGGTCCCTAGAGGAGAAGACCCCCCACATTAATCTGCTCGAGCTCATGGCAGTTCAAAATGCCCTCGCGACGTTCGCCCATCTACTTCAAGGAAACTCAGTATCCCTCATGTGCGACAACGCCACTCTAAAGAAGCAGGGAGGCCTGAGATCAAGGGAACTGTGCGACCTCACAGCTCAAATCCTGGAATGGGCCGGAAAGAACCACATTCCACATCCTACCCCGAGTATCTTGCAGGAGTTCGAGTAGTACTTAAACATACCCTTACTGACGACTCAGACCTAGCAGCGCACTCTCGCGCGCTGACCCCGAGTCGCCTCAGGGTGAGTATCCATCCGCCCTGGAGCGCCCCGACAAAGGTAACGGAGATAGGGGGAACTACGCAAAAATCTTGGTTGGTTAGGCAGGAGATCCCAGATACTCCTAAAAAACTTGAATGAGTGCTGCCTACTTTCATTTGCATTTGTTACAAAGTTATTGAGAGTAATTATTTTTTTTTCTTTCTCACCATTTTCAACTGTCTTACTCAAAGAAAATCTCGAGGTGGAAATTAGATTATTTATTAAGTTTAGGTAGTAAACTATATTGCAAATTATTAGTTTTTTTATGATAATGTAATAGCATTTTATTTCATTAATAGTTACAGTATTTAAAGTAATGGTATATATAAAAAAAACATACTTATATGAACTAAAGCAATTCTACAATTATTCATATACTGTAGTACTTGTGGGTTTGCAGTAATTAAAACACTTTTGCAAACCTCTCAAGCCTATATAACTACCGCATATCTCAATGTATACATCAACCTTTTAGCCCCCAAAATCATCCCCAAATTAAGGGTTGTCTTATATAATAGTAACTAAAAGCAAACCATTAAATCTTTTGGCATATTGGTACTAGAAACTAGGCCTAACCCGAGTCTAATGCCAACGACTGGAAAAAGTATCAAATTGATGAAAGGATGACTTGGAACAGCGCCAACGGATGTTTACTTTAATGGATGAAAAAGAAAATATCAACAAAAGAGACGGAGGGTTAAAAATTGAGGAGGATTTCTATACAATAATATACTTTAGTGAAATAAGAAATAAATTTGATAATAGAAATAATGAAATGCCTGAGCCGGTACCAAAAGTAACAGTGGGAGAAGTAAAGGCATTAACCCTGGATAGGCACGCTACTCGGACACCCCTTTAATGGTATACTCGGTCGCGCGCGACCCCGACTCCGAAAAAAATTCAGGAAAAATTTAGTTATGCATCAATCTGTATTGTTTGACTTGCTAAAAATACTTCAAAGAATGCTAAAAACTACTGAAAATTTAAATGATACCCATCTACGAAATAACTATTTATTGGAAATATATTAAAAATTTAAGTATACAAAAAAAAAGACGACGTAAATATTCACAAAAAATAGAAATATACATATACATATAAATACCTTTAGGGACACCTTCTTAGATGGCAAAGCAACAGCGTGTAATTGCTGGAAATGAGTTGGATCCATAGAAGTCAAGATCTGAAATGAGAAAAAAAGGGTAACTTTTTTTTGGCCAAAAATATTTGTCCAAATTTCATGAATTTTTTGGGGTACCCAAATGAAATAGGAAGAGGCTAATTTTTTTTTAGAATAAACTCATATTATCCTAGAACAGAAATACATAATAAAATGTGCACTAAGATGTGATTTACTGTTATATCAGGGGCGAAATCTAAAGGTCATTTTTTGACGGCCTAGTTTCACAATGTAAATTTCTTATGAAAATCATTGTATCTCCTATAAAATATGATATTTATGCATTAAAATATACCAAAATATCACGAATTCTATACAGAACAAGAATATATAGAGATATGCCAACTTACCTTTCGGGTATGTCAGCAAAATGGCCGCAGACCGCAACAACTCTTACAGCCCAATCTACCACTTGAAATGAAGAATGGGGTTGCAAACTCCATATTATCATCAACTTCTCTTTTTAACTCCATTAGAAGTGTGTTGATGACATCCATGCCGAGGGAATACTGCCTGCTGGCCATTATTGAAGATAAATTCAAAATAAATAGAAAAAAATCAAATTTGCAAAAAATGGAAAACAGTCAGAAATTAGCATTTGAGGGAAAATGGACCTCATGGCAATATATGGCATCTAAGCCAAAACCAATGTCATGCAAGGGGTAGACACACCATCCGCCCACACTTTCCAACTATAAAGAACCAAACATGTATCAACACTGTTCGACAATTTATAATTATGTAATAACTTTGCTGTTTGATCACTTACCCCTATAAGGGTATGTCAGGGTCGAGGTCGACCCCTGGGGGGGTAAAAAAACGGGGAAGGAGGGAAGTTAGACGAAAATCAGTCCTAAAGCAAACAATGGCATGTAGACTAGTCACCCCTTGCAGGTCGATCACTTCCATATTCGAGACAGCTGATGATTTATGGGGAAAAACAGGTTTTGAAAATGCTGTAGGGGTCGCGTACGACCCATCATACCTTTCCAGGGTTAAAAGGCATGAAAAGAGGCAAACAGCAGATGGGCTAACAAGTGATTTGATAATGAATGGAAGAGATATCATAGTAAAACTAGCTTATTTTTAAACAAAATTTCTGCAAGAATGCTCTATACCTACAGCTTGGAAAAACTATCATTATACCAATTTACAAAAAAACACACAAAAAACCTGAAAAATTACTGCCTAATTAGTTTACTCTCTGTAATGTATAAGATATGTACAAAGATCATATTAGGCCAAATAGAAACTGCTAATAGAAAAATCAAGAGAGTATGACAAACCACTAGGTATGGCGTTTATAGACTATGAGAAAGCTTTTGATTCAGTCAAAACTTCAGTAGTATTGGAAACCCTTCAAAGGAATGGAATAGATGAATCTTGAAAACTTGAAGATCTCTATTCGGGAAGTACAGCACTCTTAAAACTACATATAGTGAGAAAGTTCTTATTGAAAAAGGAGCAAGACAGGGAGACCCCCATCTCCTAAATTATTCACAGCGTGCCTAGAAGTTTTTAAAGATTTCCATTGGCAAAATGTAAGAATTAACATTAATAAGGAATACCTGATTACAGTTCTGTTTAGTGAATCATAGGAGGAATTGCGAAAGATGATAGAAGATTTGAATAGAAAAGCAGAAATGTAGGACTGAAAGTGAATGAGTAAAACTAAAATAATGTTCAATGGAAATGCAGAGAGGATAAATACAGTATTGGTTATGAACGAACCTCTAGAGATAGTTAATGAATATACATACTTTGGTCAGGCAGTAAGTATTTCCCCAGGAGATGAAACCAAAATTAAAAAGAAGGATAAGGATGGGATGGATAGTTTTTGGTTAACAAAATCATATGTAATGTAAAGTGCCACTTTCTCTAAAATAGAAAAGTATGTAATCAGATGTTCCTGCTAGTATTAACCTATGCAACAGAAATTTGGAGCCTTACTAAAGCCGCAAAATATGAGCTAGTTACAACTCAAAGAGCTATGGAATGAATAATGATAGGAATAACACTAGAGTAAAAGAAATGGATGGGCAGGACATAAAATGAGAGGGACAAATGATAAATGGACATTAATAATAACATAATGGGTCCCTATAGATTGCAAAAGAAGAGTAGAAGATGGATTGACGTGCTAAGAAAATTTGCCCGTGTAACTGGCAAAAAAACACCTTGAACAGATGCGAGTGGAAGGACATGTCGTAGTCCTTTGTTCTGCACTGGATTAGTCACAGTTGATGATGATGATGTTATATTTGAACATACATACATAAACTTCTGTAAAGTTATGAATCTTGGTGCTTAGACCACAAAAATTAAGCCTATAGAGCATGAATTTTCAGTATGTTAGCCTACTTTCTTGAAAGGGTAAATTCACTACCTAAATACGGTAGTTTCTATTGGTTATAGGTATTGGTGCTATATACCATAATACAGTATTGTACACACTAAATGAGTTTTGTGTTAATAAAATATCCTGAAGTGATCCTAGGCTATGATTGTTGGTGTGTAACCTGCCTGAGCTTTGGTTAACCTTGCAATCAAATCAGCAAAGCTCCCACCCCATTTGTGCTATCATTAAGAATAAACATGCACAACTTCATATCGATGTTGATGAGTCTCCAAACTGCTACTGAGAGTGGGGTGCTTTGCTCCCTAAAACATCTTGTTAAAAATTGAAGCAATTCTTCTCAGTGATGAGCTTACACTATACACTATAATTTGGCAGTAAACCAGATTTGAGTGTTTTTTATCTTGAACTTTCCATGATTGAGAACTTTAGGGTTGCTTTTAGATGAAAATAAATTTCTTAACTCTTTGATTTTTCTCTATCTTGAATTTAATCTTTTATTATATAGATATGACTACTTGTTTTTTAACCTGAAATTTATAAACGCACTCAATCCTGGGAAACGCGAAGGGTTAAGCAGTCAAAATTAACATTTATTCTTCCTCATATTTTATCGCTGCTTTTTTTTTCAACTTATGAAGTTGGTTTCTGTTTTTTTCCTTAATTTTTTTGTCTTATGTTTTGTATTCATAGCTAGTGTATTATACAAGAAATGTTGTGCTTTGCTAGAACACAGAATAATACATGAAATTACATTGTATCTCTCCCTCACATTTGTTTAATAATGTGATGCATAGTATTAGTTTATTACAGTATGTGTCCTTTTGATGCCTTGAAGCTCAAAATGGTCTCGGTTATGTATACAGTACGGTCCCGAATTATGAGTGTTTGAATTTTACGATTCCCCATTTATGCGGTCACTGTTTTTCAAAAATAAATTTTCTGTATCTGCGAAGCTGTTCAAAGTCTGCGAGTCAAGCACTACAAAATATATAAAATCTATTGTCTTTTTAAGTATATTGGAAGCCTTAAATACGGTGTTTGATAAATGTTACAAAACGATATTAACCTTACATCTTATCAACATAATTTCATAATAAATATCCTAATTAGGGACAAAATTCCACATCAACAATGAAATAAACTTTAACTATGCGAGTCCAGCTGACAGAATGTAAACAGAATTGTGTTTACGTTCTCGGCAATCTTTATCTTTCTCTAACCTTTGATAATTTTAATGGTAGTGTTAATGATGGTATATCAAAGCATTATTTTTGTTTAGTACAGTATACATAAAAGCTTTATTTTTCCCTTCGGGTGTTCAAGGTTTTCACACACAGGCTGGGTTCGTCTATCGCCAGTGAATAGCCTAAACTTCGGTAACGATTCAGCAATATTTTGTCATATTTTAAACAGTATAGAATTGCTTTACAAAGATTTGTTTTATATAGTACACAGTATAATTATAAAAACCTTTCTTTCTCTCTCAGAGAGAGAGAGAGAGAAATTGATTGATTTGATGCCAGAAAATCTCAAATTTCTCTCTTTCTCTCTCTCTCTCTCTCTCTCTCTCTCTCTCTCTCTCTCTCTCTCTCTCTCTCTCTCTCTTTCTCTCTCTCTCTCTCTCTCTCTCTCTCTCTCTCTCTCTCTCTCTCTCTCTCTCTCTCTCTCTCCTCTCTCTCTCTCTCCTCTCTCTCTCTCTCTCTCTCTCTCTCTATGTAAGAAATAAAATCTTAGTTCACATATGGCAACCTGAGTTTAAGAATGAAATTAACATGACTATTGTTAGCTTTGGCGATCAATTCCCCGCTTCAGGTGGTACAAGAAACAAAAACGCGGCTCTCTCTCTCTCTCTCTCTCTCCTCTCTCTCTCTCTCTCTCTCTCTCTCTCTCTCTCTCTCAAACATATAAATTCTTCGTTGCTTCGCAAAGTTTCAGTTATATTAAAAATCAGTCATGATTTATTTTTCCTTACTTTCTCCAATCTCACACTATCTCTGTTACATCAAAGGTTTTAGCAGTAACTTAATTGTTCAGTGACTCTAAAAACCGGCCTAGTACTTTCTTCTTTTACTTTTTTTTTCAGATGGTTTCATAATTGAAGTGGGTACAAGTTAACTTATAACTAAAGTTAGGAAAAGTATTTTGGATATGGGAATTAGGAATGGACAATCATCTTTTGTAACAGTTTAGAATTATTGTAATTATCATTCTGTCATTAGCGGAAGTTTGTTATTGTTGATTAAACGTAAAAAAAAGAAAAAATTTCCTGCTTTCCTTTGTATGTAGGAATTTATATGGATACGATAAGTAAAATATTTGTGATAACATAATATTTACTGAAAGCTTTTAATATCATTAGTTATCACTTTGATCATTCGTGTTTAATGCGTTAGTTTGTTATTATAATGGAAGATGGAGCAGTAAACAAATGGAAGGTTTCCGTTTCAGGCGGCGTCTTTAAAAAAAACATTATATAAATGGCATTCATTTAATTTTTTTTCAAAGTTCTAAGAAAAATTAAGTAGAACAACATTGGTAATAACAAAATCATCATATAATTAATACTTGGTAAGATAACTGTCGAAACAAAAACTAACCAACATACAGATGTGTAAATGCGTTCGTTTCTTCGTTATGATCAGAGGGAAACGGAAACAAAACATTGGTTGTCGTTTTTTATTGTGCTTTTTGGTATGTTTAGGAAACACGTATAATATCGCCTTTATTTTGATAATTTTGGATTTTCAATGATACAACAAAAGCTATTCTATACAGTGATGGTTTATACAATAGATATGACAAACTTATTAAAATTTGTCTGTATTTTAGGTCTTGTTATAATGGGAAATATACTGTATTTACACTCATCCTGGTTGTAATTTTAACTTTTTTCAAGCTATTAGAACTTTAAAGTATATTAAATGTTTGATTTATTTACAAGAACAATTTAATATTATAAAAGAATACAGTATAGTACATAGAAAGTATTGGAAATGGGCAGTAAACACTTTTGAATAGGCAAGTTGCTGGTTGCCATGGCCCTAGTGGATTATTTCTGTCAGTCGTTTGTTTCGAAATTTGCGATTTTCCATTTATGCGGGGTCGTTGATCGACCAAATTCTTGCATATTTTTGGGCCCTATTGTACCTTAATATTGCATTACTGTGTTGATATATAGTATTTATCTTTAAAAGTTGTGCACATTCTGCTAGCTTTTTCCAGTAATCCATAATCTAACAATCTCATGATTTATGATTTCATATAACCCTCTACTTCTCATTTTATTGTGACTTATTTTGAAAAGCTTTTACCATAATTTAGATCCAGAACCTCTCATGCATGTGATAACACTTAGGCCTACATTGTTTGAAATGGTTGATAATGGTTATTCATCATCCATCTATGTAATCAACTTTGTTCAGGCATTTTACTGTTTGGGGGGGGGGGGGACGACCAATACTATTTTTTTGATACCATGGGTAATAGGGATCTTCATTTCTTTTGAAGGCAACTTTTAATGGCTTATGGCCAGTATAGGTTAATAGTGTTAAAAAGGCCCGCACCTTTTGTCGGGTAATTTTGAATTAATACTATTTTTTTTTTTCAGAATTACTTGAAACTGTTGGACATCTTGTATTTTCTCTAATTGATATTTTTCTATTTAGCAGGGGGTGGACAGTCTGAAGATGAGATGTTGGAGCAAGCCCTTGCAATGTCTATGGCAGATGGATCTGGTACCCAACCCAGCAGTGCCACAACTGGGAGCGCTAGCTCTGGAACCACAACCACAAGTTCTGCTGCCCCTGTCCCAGACTTTTCAGCTATGACTGAAGAGGAGCAGATTGCGTATGCTATGCAGATATCTATGCAAGATTGTAGTAAGTTTGTATTTTTTTACAACCCTTTTAATTATATATTGCCTTTTCAGTGATTAATCATTTACCAGCTGTCAAACTGCAGTTTTTTTTTTTTATTCCAGATGAAGGTTTTCGGTACCTTTAGATGCTCTTTGGTCATAATTCCCACCCACTCCTTGGTACACTGTACTTTCTGGAGCATAAAATCTAATCTGCTGTAAAGGCTTTTAGGGGAAATCTCAATTTCACCATACTTTTCATCAATCAAGATTTGAAAGAATCCCAGTATGACTAAAATGTTCTTTCTAATGAGCCGACACACCCTTAGGACTGACTACGTTTTATAGACCGAGAGGATAATTTCTTTCTCTGATCAAGGGTCTAGGCTGCACACAAGTGCTTGCATATCACTTATGCGTTTTGTCTAGTAACTCCTAGTTCGCTGTGCGGCTATACCTCGGGGGATTTTGCAGTACTAAGCTTGAAGGACCATGGGTGTGTTTTACGTGATTTTAATCAGTAGTTAACTCTCATGAATCTCCTGTGGAGGAATAGTCCAAAATTTATTTACTGGTTTTCTTCTTTAAATGGAGTATAACAATAACAAATTGTTAGTTTCAACTTTTCCTTCTATTTACAAGATTTTAACACAGACGACAGGAAAAATAAACACAAGAACCCTGTTTAAATCCATATAATTTAGGTGGGACTAGTTAGATTGATTTTAAGGGCAGAGCAAGGGCTTGTAGGTTGAACTCTGGCCCCAGTCTCAGTCTTCTTGGAGCCATCCATTAAAACTTTTCATGGCCACCAGCCAAAGACTTCTGATAGCGTAAATGCAGGTCGTCTCCCTCCACGGGTCATGTGGGAGGGACATTGAAGGGGTCAGAATCCATCCTCTAAGAGGTCAGCAGGGTGAAGCTGTGAGGCCCACCTTAAAAGTTTGTAATTGGCCAAGAAGATCCAAGGGGTGGTTGGTCCGGGAAAATAGTGTACTGGGTAGTTTCTGCCAAGAGTGGAAGTGAAGAGAGAGAGAGGGTGTGGAAATGCAGGTGTTAAATTTGTTTAGAAATGAAGAAAACATTAATGCAGGTGCCTAAACTCTATATAAGCCTGGGAGGGCCTTAACACTCAGGGAAGTATGTTAATTACCCTGCGGGTCCAAGAGTCGCAACTGTTTCAACAATAGGCATAGGTGCTGGTCAACAAGTGGGGCCATTGGTCAATGTCTTAAGATATGAATAGTGTGGAGTGCAGTTGGTAAGCGTTTAACAATAGGATTTATTCTACAATTGGGTATTTTAGAGGGCAATGGTAGCGGAGTGATCTCGCGGGAATACACCTGGGCAATGTGTGGAAATGCAGGTGTTGAAGTGGGGATAACCGAAATTCTATTTAAGTAACAAAAGATTCCATGTTTGTATGAAAATTAACAATGTAGGCGTGGAGACGAAATCTTGAGTTTGACAGGAAGCAACAGATTAATGGTAGTTGTAAAAGTTGACATACGGTAGGTATAAGAATGCTGCATCCTAGTTGCTACCAAGAAGGCATCCCCTTTCCTGTAATGATTTCCTACTTACCATCAAGAAATTGTTTTATAATAGTTGGCAACAGCATTGGGTAGTCTAGATGGCAATAAAATGTGAGAAATAACAAATGTCTTATCTCTTTGGAGGTATAACATGATGCCCAGAAAGTGGGAGATGTCTCTTTGTCGTCCCCGCATTAGTCACGCTCGGTTTACACACGAGTTTCTTCTAAATGGCCAACTCCAACCATATTGCGACGACTATTTGGTACCCTGGACAGTGAGACATTTGTTGATCGAATGCCCCACTTGTAGTGCTGGAAGAAATAGACATCTGTTTGAGGCTCAAGGTGAGGATAGCAGTCTTATCCTTACCAAGATTCTCGGACATGATGTGTCGTATCATACTAGTGGTATTTTTAGATTTATTTCAGAAGCAAGACTTCTGAAAGCTATCTAACTGTTATAAGGATGTGTTTACTTTTATTGGTGTAAAATTAATTACCATTTGTTTATTTATTTATAACAAATATTGCCGTCAGTGACCTTAGATGTCAGGATGCCAGATAATTCATAATCAATCAATTAATCAATTTTATTTAAGTTTTAAAAGGGTTTGTTTGGATGTTAATAGTTTACTTTCTCTTTTTTAGTCATGTAGTTATTTTTTTTTTTGCGTTAAGTAGCTTCACTTTGCGTTATTATACTGTATGTGCATAATCTTTTTCAAATATGATATTTTCCTATTGACTGGAAATGGAGTGGATATATGAGTTCAGGAGATGAGTTAGAGTATGCCTATCTTGCTGTTTAGCAACATGCCAGTGGGAAGTCTCTTTTCTGCAAGAATGATGTGTATAGACCAGAGGTCCCCAAAATGGTAGATGGGACCCTGGAGGGTGTAAGTAGTTGCTTGGTGGTTAAAGTGGGTTGATTGACCATTTGGACTAAAATCTGACATTCGCATGATAGAAATACATTACTGATACAATAAAATATATTAACCATGCAAAGATAATTCAAACAGACAAAATTTGTGATAACCATGGTGACTGATCTAAGCTCGCAAATCTCCAACTCCAATACCGATACTCTAGACGCTGGTTATCAAACTAATCCTTCTCAGTAATGATTTCAACCAATTCAAAAAAATTGTATGATAGTTGATTTGTATTGCATCTTTTGATACCCCTGATATTTCTGGTATAAATGTTTTCATCACCACTTACTATTATTTTTGTTATTTTTTATACTATTATTATTATTCATAGCCAAGCTACAACCCTAGTTGGTAAAGCAAGATGCTATGAGCCCAGGGGCTCTAACATGGAAAAATAGCCCAGTAAGGAAAGGAAATAAGGAAATAAATAATGGTGAGAAAGAAATAACAGTAAATTATTTCAAAGACAGTAACATCAAAACAGATATGTCATATATAAACTATAAAAAGCCTCATGTCAGCCTGTTCAACAAAAAAAAAAAACATTTGCTGCAAGTTTGAACTTTGGAAGTTCTACTGATTCAACTACCCGATTAGGAAGATCATTCCACAACTTGGTCACAGCTGGAATAAAACTTCTAGAATACTGTGTAGTATTGAACCTTATGATGGAGAAGGCCTTACTATTAAAATTAACTGCATGCCTAGTGTTACGAACAGGATGGAACTGTCCTGGAAAATCTGAATGTAAATGGTAGTCAGAATTCTGAAAATTCTTATTCAACATGCATAATAAACTAATTGAATGAAGGTGCCAAAGATTAATACTGTATTGGGATTAGGAATAAGAAATTTAATAGACCGTAAGTTTGTCCAACAAATTAAGATGAGAATCAGCAGCAGAAGACCAGACGGGAGAACAATACTTGAAACAAGGTAGTATGAAAGAATTAAAACACTTCATCCGAATAAATTGATCACTGAAAGTATTAAAAGACTTTCTTAATATGCCAATTTTTTGTGCAATTGAAGAAGCCACAGACCTAATGTGTTTTTAAAAGTACAGTATATCTGCTGTCGAGAATCACACCTAAAATTTTAAGTCATACAAAGTTAAAGAAACATTATCAATACTGAGATCCGGTATGTTGAGGAGCCACTATCCTTGACCTACTTACAGTCATGAGTTTTGTTAGGATTCAACTTCATACCCCCTAATTTGCATCATGCACTAATTTTATTCAGATATCTCTCTCTATTAAGGGATTCAGCAACCCCAGATCTACATTCAGGAGATGGAATTGATGCAGAGAGAGTAGCATCATCTGCATATGCAACATGCTTGTTTTCAAGGCCAAACCACATGATATGTGTTTATAGTATGAAAAGTAATGGGTCAAGAACACTACCCTGTGGAACACCAGATATCACATTCCTATACTCACTATGATGCCCAGCAACAACAATTATTTGAGATCTATTACTTAAAAATTAAATAATAATGCTAAGAAATGACCCACCCACTCCTAACTGTTTGAGTTTGAAAACAAGCCCCTCATGATTAAAATGGTCAAAGGCAGCACTAAAATCAAGGCCAATGTTCCATTTGAGATTGTAAGAGAGCATCACATGCTCCAAGGCTTTAATGCAAACCAAACTAGGATGTAGATGATCACCTTCAACAAACCTATTAAGACGTTTTGCCAGAAGTCGTTCAAAAACTGTAGATGATCATGGAGTTATGGAAATTGGGCGGTAATCAGTTGGACTTGAGCTACCACAAACATATTTACATAACATTACCAATTCTTATTCATTAGGTTTTGCCTCCACACCACATTCTACAAAATAATCTTATAAGTATTCTGGGAGTCTCTTCATTTTCAGCCAGTACCATCTCGTCAGTTATTCCATTGTGTCCAGGGACTTTTCATCTCGAGTGCTTTAATGATAGCTTCAACTTCAAACACACTGAATTCTTTCATGGACACATCAGTGTCTTCCTCAGTTTCAAGTATATCAATCAAATTATTCCCTTCATATCTCCTATTTATGACCTCACTAAAGTGTTTCATCCAACGTTGCCTGTCTTCATCTTCTATTGTTATAACAGACCCCTCTCTCTTTTTTATGGGTATATTCTTCCTCTTGTTTGCCCCAGTAGAGATTTCATTAATTATTCTGTGAGCAATTCTTATACCATAGCCATGCCCCAAATTCATACCTTTGTCAGCCTCATCTGCTTTCCTGTTTAAATATTCTCTCCTGCCTTTCCTGGCTTTTCTTTTGACTTCACTATCAATACTGGAGGACTTCGCATGCTCTACCTTGTAATTTTCATTACTTCCTCAAAACTTTCAACATTCAATTTCTGTCTCTGTCTCCTTTTTATAATATCCCAAGTATCATTTGATATCCATGGTTTTCTCCTCGTAACTGCATGTCCCCAAAACTTCACTACCAACTGACTGATGTACAGTATGTTCTTAATATCACACCATTCTTCATAAACTGTCTGCTCTTTGTCTTTTAAAGCTTCTAAGACTGCAAATCAATTCCTACATTCAATTGCAAAGGTTTTTTTTTCTGTTCTCATCTTCTAGAAGCGTAGTTGTATCAAACCTAGGTATTCTATCTACATCTCTGTTGGATGCTTTCAGTTTTAATTTCAGTGTGGCAATGAGGAGCTGGTGATCACTACCAATATCTGGATCTCCATAGCTTCTTAAATTTCTCGGAGTCCTCCTTCTCTCTTTGTAAATGGCTTGTGATCTATTTGATTTTTGTAATTGTTACATGGTGAAGTCCATGTATATTTGTGGATGTCCTTGTGGTGAAAGAGTACCTCCAATAACAAGATTGTTTGTTGAACAATAACTTATAAAGTGTGTCCAATTTTCATTTGCAACTTTGCCAAGACCCTCAACACATCACATTCTCTATACCTTGCTTTATTCCTTCCAACTTTAGCATTTAAGTCACCTATCACATATCTCTGGGATCTCACCAATTGCACTCTGCAGTTATTCACATTATTCATCGGCCTCTCTCCAGGGGAATAATTTGTTGGTGCATAGAAAACTATAATGTTATATTGCACTGCTTTGATTTAAACTTTGAAAGTAACAATCTACTGTTTACAGCTCTCCATTCCATTAATGCCTTTTCTGCTCTTGGTGACATCATTCGTACCTCTTATTTTCCAACTCCATTTGGTCTAAGATTTCCCAATCAATCCCCTTATAACGTGTTTCACTTACGGCCAAGATATCCTAACTATATTTCATAAATTTATTCATTACTTGCTGTAACTTCCCAATCTGATTCAGGGTTCTAACTTTCCAATTACCAATTTTCAATTTGTCTTTAGTATTTAAAAACCTGGAGATTCTTGTCACCCCTCTACGGCCAGGACTTGGGCCATTCTGCCATTTTTGCTTTCCATAGACTGACTAAATCCAAAGAGGATTCACTGGCTAAATTCATCAAAGGATTACCAGTTCCTTCTGATATGCAGCACCTATCTAAGTAAGGCAAGTGCCCCTGCTGGTCCATACTAATTCTAGTAAGATCATCTGCCAGGCATCAGGAGTAAAAGCCGAAAAGACATCTTGTTGATCGTCTAAAACCCAATCCGTCACCCTGCTGCCAGTGTCTTCATTGAGATTTAGAAGGGCATTTCCTCCACACCCAAAGTTCTAGTTATTCCACCAAGTTGATCATCCGCTTATATAACCGTTGGCAAACATGGATTCCTAAGATATACTGGCTAGCATGGTAACATTTGAAGCTTATTCATTTGAAACTTACATATAGTACTGTATTTCATTACACCCATGCAACTTTGTGCATTGGATGTTAGTCTCGTTAATACAGTACTTGGGCAGAAAAAATGCTCATATGATGGAACATTTATAAGCCAATTCTAATTAGTATGCTCATATCCCGATTTGCTTATTTTCAAAGTTACCCATAAAGCTAGGTCTGTCTGTTACCAAGGCACTTCCCCCCATTTTGGGGTTAGCCAACATAGAAAAAAGGTACTACTGTGCTATATGTATATATACAAATTGGAGTCTTTTATCATAAACCCACTTCTTGACCCTTCAATTTTTATGGTCTCCGAAGAGAGAAGTGAAGGTGTATTCCCAGGTGAATGGGCAGATTTCCAACCCCTTTATCCAATCACTAGCTAATTATTCTGCTACAATGAAAAAACAAGCTTGCCACCAAGGAAAATTTTGGTTTTTAAAGTAATTTAAGAAAATAGAAATTCGTTATCTTTATATGCATCAGAATTTTTTTCCAATAAGAGTTAGCAGTGAGATTTGTGTCCACACTCTCTCTGCTACCACTTCCTGTTTTATAATATGAACATCCCACTGCACTTGAACTAAGAATCCTGGCATTTAATTGTTGCATCTTTTCTAAAGATATTTTTCTCAGTAACCATATTTTTACACTACAGTCAAACCTCTAGCTACGAAATTTTAGCTTTAAGAAGATGCCAAGAATTTTACGACTCGTATCACGAAAAATGTTTCGGACAACGAAAGGCGGTACTGAGCCCAGCCATATCCGAGACAGATTCTAAAATTCGCGTGCCGCCAGCCCGTAAACTCGCTACCATCCTCCTGCGTTCCCATTGGTTATCTCCCTACTCGGATGCTAGTTACCACCATGAGATCCTGCTCTCCTATTGGTCGACATCTACTCTACTGTATGTATTCCATCGTGCATCTACGCATTGGTGTTCTTATGTCTTTTCGTTCCGGCAGCAGTATCGTACGCATTAACTTTTGTGATTTCGCTTTCGTAATAATGTTACTGTACGTATTGTTATCGTGTGTGATACTTATGGTACATCATTAGCCATGGGTCCCAAGAAAGTCGCTGATGTTAAGGGAAAGAGGGTGATGATGCTTTCCATGGAGATTAAGATGGAAATAATCAAGAAATACAAGGCCTACATGCGGTTAAGTGTGCTTGCGAAGGAATACAGTATGGCCAAAATCCATCTACGATAGGAACGATCCTGAAGCAGAAGGAAGCTATCAAAGCAGCAACACCTTCTAAGGGTGTAACAGTTTTCTCCAGAAAGAGGAGCCACCTCCACGATGAGATGGAGAGATTGCTGCCTGTCTGGATAAAGGAAATGGCTGGAGACCTTATCACCGAAGCGATAATCTGCCAGAAAGCCAGCGCCATTTTCGGTTATCTCGTGTATGCTCAGGCCGAAGCCGACGCAGGAGAAGGAACATCGAAGCAGGAACCCCCAAAAGGTCAAGGCTTCTTGTGGGTGGTTTGAAAAATTTAAGAGACGCTCAGGCATTCATTCGGTGGTGCGTCATGGGGAGGCTGCTAGCTCGGACACGAAAGCGGCTGAAGCCGTTGTCAAGACGTTCAACGAGTTGACTGTCCAGGAAGGCTACAGTCCCCAGCAAGTCTTCAATTGCGACGAGACTGGGCTTTTTTGGAATAAAATGCCTCGTCGAACGTACATCACGGCAGAAGAAAAGAGGCTACCAGAGCATAAACCTATGAAGGACAGGCTTACTCTTGCACTCTGTGCAAATGCCCCAAATGCCAGTGAGGATTGCAAGGTGAAACCCCTGCTGGTGTATCACTCCGATACTCCTTGAGCCTTCATGACCCACAAAGTCATTAAGGAAAATCTAAACGTGTAGGGGAGGGCTAATGGAAAAGCCTGGGTAACAAGACAATTGTTTATCGAGTGGATAAATATTTGTTTTGGCCCGACTGTGAAAAGGGATTTTGACGAAGGAAAAATCTATTTCTGGGCGAGGAACCTGTGTCGCCCAGTGAAATGCTCCTCTAGCACCATTTCTAAGGCATAATTATTGCTGAATAGACCAGAGAAAAAGAGATGCATGGAATGCCAGGAATGAACCTAGCTCGCTCACTCTTTGAGTGTCGGTATAGAAAACTGGGGCGTGATTGAACCACGACCATAGGTCCCTCACCAATTAGACCTTTCCTTTATCAACATCCCCCGGAACAACGGGTTGCCGTCCTACACCCCTCTGTTGCCTCCTACTACGACTATTCCACTCCACTCCTACATCTCCCCATCCCCTAACTTCATTCCTCCCACCACCCGAAGCTTGGACCAGCCAGGGTGAGGGAAAAAGGAAAAGGGTGGGTTCACTGGGCGACACAGGTTCCTCGCCCAGAGATAGATTTTTCTTTCGTCAAAATCCCTTTTCTGGGCTCGACCTGTGTCGCTCCGTGAAATCATAACAGAGAAATGGTTCAAGCCTGGGAAGAGTTAAACATAAGGGACTGAAACCAAAAATATATAATGCAAAAAGAGAGTTTGATAAAAATATCTACAAACATCAAACACAAGGTATACAAAACAGACAGATATACTGGGTAAACTCTCAAAATGAAAACGCCATTACAACAAATAAAATTACAAATGCAAATCATAGTGTAAACTGAGGTTAGGATGTAAAACAAAATTACAACAAAGGACGGTAGGGGAGTAGGCAAGGCAGGATAAACCCGCTCGTTATAAGGAGATAAGATCAAAAAGAAAAAAGGGGGAAAGAAAATGGGACCTTGTTACAATGGTTCTTCTATATCCGGAGGAATTATACTCCCAGCCGCCACTGTCGCAAATTTAAGGACCTCCAAGGATTTTAAATAGTGACATTCAAAGATTGTAGGAGATTTCCAACCGGTGTATCGTTTCAAATCTTCAAAATTCATGTGATGGAAATAACTAACTGAGGTTGCCACAGCCCGGACATCATGGGCATGAGGAACCGAGAGAGGATTGGCTTGTTTAATAAAATAAAGCATTTGCTGCCAAGTCCCTTTCAGGGAAAGAGTTCCGCCACGTTCCCGAATAAACTAAGGACCTGAAGATCTAGTAGAAGTTCTACGCAAGTAATCTTTGAGAGTGTAAACAGGACACGGAAGGATCCTGAGTAAGTGGAACAATTTTCCACGGGGTCCATCTAGACTGGGGATCCTCATTTTTAGCTAAGAACCGTCTATCCGGCGAGAGTAAGACCTCCCCAGACAGAAGAAAATCAATGTGGCCTGGATCTCTTGATAAAGCTGATAGCTCAGATATTCTAGCCCCAGAAGTCAAACTCAACAAAAATAACGTTTTCCGAAGGAGCGTTATGTACGAGCAAGAATCATTATCAGTGTCAGAAGCCAATTTAAGGACATCATTGAGAAACCAAGAAACCGCAGTAGGCCGAGTTGCTGGCTTCAGTCTAGCACAAGCTTTGGGAATGGATATAAAGTACGAATCTGAAAGATCAATATTGAACCCGGATTGAAAAATTCTCTTCAAGGTGGACTTAATCGTGGTAATGGTCCTTGCAGCTAAACCTCCTTCAAACAAAGTTCGAAAAAAGGTAACTGCTTGATTGGGAGTCATCGTCCTAACATCCAAATCCCTCAGAAACTTTGCCAACTTCTTAACAGCAGAATCATACTGCCGAAGGGTAGAATCTCTCTTATCCGATTCCCGGAACAAAGTGTTAAGAGGATCGATAGTAGCATCCTTCTGAGCAGCAAATTTCATGAAGTCCATAAAGTTAGGGCACTCAGAATTCCTGAAGAAGCTGACACACTGCGAGTTTGTACTGTTTGAGTCAGCAATGGGTTGGGGAGCCGTCGAGGCTGGAGACCCAGCTCCGCTAGGAGAGGAAACCAATTGCTCTTCGGCTAGTTGGGAGCCACAAGGGCCACTTGACCGTGGAAAGACCGAAGCCTGTCTAAAACTCGCATCAACATGTTGAGCGAAGGAAACGGGTAGATCCTCTGCCAGGTGTTCCAGTCGAGAGATATGGTGTCCATAGCATAAGCCTGAGGGTCCAGGTTTGGGGCTATGTAACATTTGAGTTTGTGGTTGGCATTCGTGGCGAAGAGGTCGACCTGGAACCTGCTGGGAAATCCAACGGAACGACTGATGGTCTAGGGACCATTCCGATTCTAAGGGAGTCATCCGAGATAGGGCATCGGCTACGACGTTTCTGACGCCCTCTAGGTGAACCGCTGACAGATGCCAATGGTTCTTTGCCGCCAAGGAAAAGATGGCAATCAACACATGATTGATGTGGCAGGATTTGAGCCTCTCTGGGGGGGCAGATCTTTTCCCTGAAGACATGGTCAATGCGGTTCTCAGTGAGGCAGCTCGAGTCAATCAGACTTCTCGGGTGAGGTGGGGTCTTGTCCCTAAGAGGAAGTTTGACTTGGCTAACCTGCAGTTGAGGAAAAGGGCTTGACGGTTTCTCCCATTTCAGGCTTCCCAACCTTAACCTGTGGTTCAGGCAGTGCCTGTCTCTCAGGTGAGACATGCGTCCCCCGCTAAACCTCAGCCCCAGCAGCAGTTCGTGCTGGTGAGACAAAGTATTTGGAAGAGAAGCGCCTCCCTATAAAAGGCCTGCTGGTGCTGGATAATGCCCCTGCTCACCCTCCTTCCCTCCATGAAGATATTGCACCACAATATTCCTTCATCAAGATTCTTTATCTTCCACCGAACACCACCTCTCTCCTCCAGCCCATGGACCAGCAAGTGATTTCAAACTTTAAGAAACTCTACACGAAATATCTCTTCAAGAGAAGTTTCGATTTTGGAAGGAGCATTTTGATATTGTCATATGACTGAAAATGATCGATAAAGCTTGGCTTGAGGTTTCGAGGTGCACCTTGAACTCTGCTTGGAAGAAGCTGTGGCCTGATGCCGTCTCCGTACCTGATTTCGAGGGCTTCCACGCAGACCAAACTGAAGACGATTCTGAAAATGTTGACGATCCTGAGCCTGATACTCAATCTGAAGTTGCCGAGGTCGAGGTCGTTACACTCAGGAAGTCCATGGGTTTGGAAATTGATGAGGCCGACATTGATGAGCTTATCCAGGAGCACCAAGAGAAACTTACGACGGATGACCTGAAGGAGTTGGAGGCCATGCGAGTGAACACCGTTCAGGAAGAGTACAGCGGGGCCGAAGAGGATGACCCACTGACAACAGCAGAAATTAAAGAGCGTCTAGATGGCTACTTTAAAATGGTGGCTCTCGTAGAAAAGAGACACCCAGAAAAAATTCAAACAGGTCGTGCGCTTGAGTACTGTAATGATGTTTGCCTGAGTTATTTCAGGAAAATTTTAAGAAGCAAGCAGAAACAAACTTCTTTGGACAATTATTTTAGTAAGAGGCCTTTGGTGGAAGAAAACCAAACGCCAGCTAAAAAACAAAAGAAAAGTGGCAGTGATGAAGAAGATACGTAGTGTAATTAAATTTAGAAAATAGAAAACTAAGTAAAAAAAAAAAAAGATAGAAAAAGAAAAAAAAATTATTTTAAGGTTGTCATAAAGTTAAGTGTTAATATTTCCTGCCATTTGTAGATGCGTTTCCTAAAATTAAGTGCTTATGTTTTCTGCCACTTGTACGTAAACGTTTTCCACCGTTTTCATCCTCCTCCTACCGCCCCGTACTTCGCTCTCTCTTGGACATTGCCTCACTCCAAAGGTAATATTCCACATTTTTGTTACTGTATTTTTATTGTTTGCTCTAATTAAACACTTCTTTTTCAGAGTATTAATGTTAATTTAATATTAAATGATCAAAGTACAGTACTTTTCAGTGGCGAATATCATTTTTATAATTATTTAATGTGGTGTTTTTCTAGGGTCTGGAACGAATTAGGCTATTACATGTAAAAGGAGACTCGCTACATGAAAAAATCACTCTATGAAAGCCCTTATGGAACCAATTTATTTTGTGTTGTGAGGCATCACTGTATTGCATATAGTAGTACAATCCTGCTCTAGCCACCATGTTTTTATTAGCCATTAGGATATTTTGATTCCGTCGATGCTACAGTTTTTTATTCTCCTTTCTCAGTCTCTACAATAGTTCAGTGTATCTCTATTGTAACTTTAGATATTGAAAATTTCATACATATATATTTTGTAATTGTGCTTGAATTTTTATCCTGATTGTTTCTTGTGATGGCTATTACATTCAATGTACAGTACATTACTAACTTCATCCTCATGCCTTTACCATTTTATATACCCATGGTCCCTACTAACCTTGTTCTTGGTCATTGACCTGCCAGCATCGAAAGTACTTTGTCCGTCCCATACATTGTTCCATAAGAGACAGTTACAATAATGAACCATTCCCCACTGCATATTAGTGAGACTAAAGGTAATACAATACATATATCATTATAGAAGTTTATAATTTTTTATGGAAACCTGTTTTCCCAATGAGGGGTGAATAGCAATTGAATTTCATGAAAGTATTGAAATGATTAATACTGCGCTAACGGCAATGCTTCATGATTTCACTTATGTGCGACAGAGATCTGCAATACCTATTCGATAAAAAGGTTCCAACATCCGACGTAACATTCGATCGAATTCTCGTATCGACACCCGACGTCTTGCTCCAACATCTGACGAAGACCATGCGTGTAGAATTTTCTCGAAGCGTCGGTCGTAGTTCCTTGTTTATGCCGGTAGATGGCAGCACATCGGAGGGACGCCAGTGAGCATCGTGTCGGTCCGTTATTAAGTGCTTATTATCTTCCTTTTTTCACGTTTTAATTTTTTATTGTTCCAACACGGAGTACTTACCTCGAACTACTTTCTTAGGAGTATCTGGGATCTCCCATCCAACCAGAATTTTGTGTAGTTTACCCTACTCCCGTTTTCTATGCGGGGCATTCTCTGGTGGAGTGATACGCGCCCAGAGACGACCCGGGGTCAGAGAGCATGCTTGCTCAGGTCTCGATCTCCAGTAAGTTTTTGGTCGCGTCGGCATTAACACCCCGACGCTGTCTCATAACCAAGTGTGACCCTTTGTGTCTCACGCGGTCCCTTTGTATGCTTCCCTATCCTTTCCCTCTGTGTTCCTGTGTCTCGCGGTGTATTACTAGTGCGTTATGGAGCATCCCTGTTGTTGCCCTGGGCCTGTGGCCGGCAAATCGTGTGGCGCTTTCCTCTCTAAGCCCGAAGTTGACCCGCGCTCCTTGTGTTCGTCGTGTAGGGGCAGTGTGTGTTCTCCTACAGCCACGTGTCCGGAGTGCGAGTCCTGGAATGAAGTGCAGTGGGTGCGATACGGCACTGAGAAGAAGAAGGCTTCTCGACGGTCCCCTAGGAAGTCCAGCGTCTCGTCGCCCCTTGCTTCGCACGGCGTCCCGTCGGACAGTCTCTTTCTGCCGTCTTCCCCTACCAAGTGTAGGGGTCGAGGTAAGTCTTGCGGGGAAGCGGCCTGTGGCCCTTCCCCAGGAGTCTGATTTACCTAACAGTGGGATTGTGTCCTCAGTCCAGGGAAGGGGGGGGGGCGGGTGTGTATCCGGGGGACGGAGCCCTGGTGAAAGCAGGTCCCGTCTCGTCGGACGATCCGATGTGGGGTAAAATGGCGGCAGTCTCTTCTCCCGCTTCTTGGGCAGGTTTTTCAGGTGCGTCAGCAGCCTAGGGTGTCGCCGAGAAGGACGACTCGCCGCCATCAGACACCCTCGTGTGGGCGCCTCCGAAGACGTCCTTCAGATCGCCCCTGAGGATGGAAGAGGAGTTTGAGACCTGGTTCCTCAGCGAGGAGCTCCCCCGCTCCCCTCCAACGCCTTCAGCTACGTTCCCGGCAGACTTCATGGAGCCTTAGTCGCCGGCTGAAACCCATGCAGAACCACCAGCAACGCAGCAAGATTCAGGCCCTCCAACGAGGTCCTACAGGTCTTCGGGCTCCTCGGTCGAGGCCTACTCCTACTCATCGGAAGACGAAGCCCCGAGAGACCATAGGAGGCGGTGAGATAGGTCCCGCAGGAGGCGATCTCACTCGCGCTCCCATTCATGATCCCGCCACGTGAGTAGACGTTCCAGATCCCCCAGGAGGAAGTTCAGGAGAAGCCTTTCGCCGGAGGAAGAATGGGTGCGAGTCTCCATCCCCCATAGCCAACTCCTGGGGGCTGTAGCAGTAGCGGGCACCTTGGGATGGCGCCGCAGGCCCTGCTCACTGGTAGGTTTTGTCGACGAAAGGAAGTATGACCGACAGAGGGACTCGTCTCATCAGGCGCCAAGGGACAGGCATAAGTCCGCGAAGGTTCGGACTCCACCCGCCCAGCGGGGAGAGTCGCCCCTTCAGTCTGGCAGCCGCGTCCCGGCCTCAAGATCTTCGATGAGTCGTCCAGAACGGGAGAAACACCTTTCCTCGACGGGCAAGCCCGCAGATCCCTGGTCCACCGGAAGGAGAGATAGATCCAGGACGGAGGCCTCCGTTCCAGCGGCGATGCCCGTCCTACTGCCTGAAGCGAGGGGACTGGACCACTCCAGGAGGATGCCTCCTCCTCGTGCGGCTCCTCCCATCGGAGGTCCTTAGTCACAAGAACTGGGACGCCCAACGGAGAAGGTAGAGGTCGGAGAAGAAGGTCCACCAGTGGAGGTTTCTGCATACAGGAGGGTGGACAAACCGGAGCCCTCTACTGACGAGGTTTGTCTCTCGAGCCTCAACAGGCTGGTGGATGCGTCTGTACAACAGAGGCCCTCACTAGCCCTCCCTTTAGTAGTTGTAATTTTTTATTTTACGTATAATCGGTTTAATTAGTTTCGGTACAGGTATTAGTAGTGGTGAGAAAAGAAAGAAGACAATGCTTTCATTAGGATTGAAGCAAGAAATTGTAGAAAAACATGAGCACAGTGTGAGTGCTCTGGCTAAACAATATGGCCGGAATATGTCTACGATCTCGATGACCAAGCAGAAGGCAGCCATTACAGCAGTCAAACCATCGAAGGAGATCACCATTATTTCAAAATTTCACAGCCCTACCCTAGAAGAGATGAAGTGTCCTTTGTTAATATGGATAAAGGACAAAGAAATTGTTGGCGATACGATCACTGAAACTATCATTTGCGAGAAGGCCAACGCTATCTATTGGGACTTGAAGGCGGCAGGCTCTGGGGTTGAAGCGGGGGAGAGTTCAACCGATCCTTCGACGGAGGAATTCAAGGCGTTCCGCGGTTGGTTCGAGAAATTTGAGTCGGACCGGGATTCATTCAGTTGTTCGGCACGGAGAGGCTTCAGTTCGGACACCAAGGCTGCTAACGATTTTGTTAAGAAGTTTGAAAAGATCGTGGAGGATGAAGGCTACGTAGAGCAGCAAGTTTTCAATTGTCATGAAACCGGTCTGGTTTGGAAAAAGATGCCTAGTCGAATATACATCACCGCCGAAGAGAAGAAAATGCCTGGACATAGCCTATGAAGGATCGGTTGACTCTTGCCCTATGTGCCAACGCCAGCGGGGACTGAAAAATCAAGCCGTTATTGGTTTATCATTCCGAAAACCCTAGGGTATTTAAGGCACATAGAGTCAATAAGGACATGCTGCATGTTTTCTGGCATGCTAATTCTAAGGCTTGGGTTACAAGGCACTTCTTTGTTGAATGGATAAACCAAGTTTTTGGCCTTGCTGTCAAGAAGTACCTTCAGGAGAGGAAGAAGCTTTGGCTTGATGCTGTTTTTCCCAGAGATTTTAAAGGTTTTGGCCCCGAACCTGAACCTGTGCTTGCCGTAGAGGAAGACGTAAAAGAGATTGTATCTCTTGGCAAGTTCATGGGTCTGGAGGTCGATGAAGATGACATCACCGAACTTGTCGAGGAGCATCATAAAAAGCTCACCACCGAGGAACTCAAGGAGCTGCATGCCATGCAGAATGATGAGTTCCAGGCGCAGTTGAGTGAGTCGGAGGAGATCAAGGAGGTAGAGCACATCTTAAGTTCGGCTGCAATAAGAGATGCTAGCACATCATCAACACGTGGTTGACTTTATTGATAAGTATCACCCACAGAAACTTCAGGCTTGCCGTGTAGTTTTGCAATTCAATGATGTCTGCTTAACCAATTTCAGAAAAATTCTGAAAAGCCGTACCGAGCAACTTTCTCTCGATAGTTTCTTTAAAAAATCTACAAAGCGGTCTAGTGATCGTGATGAAGAGAAAGAAAGTGAGGCAAAGAAAACTAAGATTGAAGTGAGTGAAAGTGATGAAAATTAAAAATCAAAGAGTAAAAAAAGAATATGTAAAAAAAATATAAAATATAAAAATTAAATAAAAATAAATTAGCTAAGTTAAGAGTAAGTTACTGTATGTTATCGCAGTCACCATCTCTTCCTCCTCTTCGACCGTCCGCCTCCTCTTGCGTAGCAAAGCCCACACCTTCGTTGGCCTGTCTCTAAGGTAAAGTGACAATAAAAACCCCCTTTTTATTTATTATTTCTTTATAATTATTTTGTTTTACATCTCTCTTATACAATGTACTGTAATTATATTATTGCTGTGCATAATTATGTGTAGTAATTTATTAAGGAGTTATCATAGGTTTTTGGGCTGTAGAACGAATTATACAAATTACAGTGTATTCTTGTGGGAATATTTGCTCCAACATACGATTAGATCTAGGCCCTGGAACGAATTAAGGTCGTATCTAGAGGTTCCACTTTAATACATTTCTAATACTATTCCCTACTTGTCTCATGCCAAGGTTTAATTAAAAATACTAGTGGTAAAATGTTAATTTAAACACGAGATGAAAGCTCAGTTTCGTGTTGTAATTCAGTCAAACCTTTTTTGTAAATTTAAAGTTTACCAATCTATTAATTTTTTTTGCATTTTTATGCAAATTTAAATTTTACTTGATAAATTTCAAACATTTTCTTTGTCAACATTGGGTGTGAAAATGTCATTTTTTTTTTTTTTTAATAGGTACTTTTAGAATTTTATATTTTTAATCTACCCTGTGCAGTATTTTAAAAAATATGTTTGCTCATCTTTCAGAACCTAAGGATGAACCCATGGATGTTGACAAACCTGGAGATGAAGGCGCTAAGGGTACTACAGTAAAATCAGAGGAGAAGCCAAAGGTAACTTAATTTGAAACTAAAGTCTATTTCTCCTAGCCAGATTTTTGCATGATGAGAAAATGAGTTTCTTCCATATTTTAATAGCCTGCCCACAAACTAATCGCTTTCGTCACCCGTGTTGTACTGTAACAGTACTGGCACATTTATATTCTCCATCAGCTAATGAACTACCGTTCAATTGGTCTTCCCTTTTATATTTTTTTTTAGTGTTTCAATATTCCCTTTTGTGCACTTATAGATCCTGAGAATGTCATCAGATTCTATTTTAATGAGGTAATGCAACAGGTGTTCAGAAGACCTTTACATAATTTCAGGGGAAAATACAACTCTGAACATTATGAAGAAATAATAGATCAAACTTGAGACCACATAAAAATATACTGCACTGTACATCTCTAAAATTTTAAAAAATCAATCGATCAAATACAATACCACTTGAAACATATATACTGTATATGTACAAATAGTTCATTATACATTGCAACATCTAACATATTGTACTTAGCAGGCATTTGTTAAATGTTAGCTGTAAACAAAATTCCAAGATCTTCGTGAATGTGAATTGAAAACAGCAAATGAGATTATATTGGAAATGGCTAAATATCTATATTGAAGTAAATGGATCACAATGGAGGAATTATAATTTTCCCTTTCTGTCCTCTGTGGATCCTTGTTCCTTATGCCCCTCTTGCAAAGGTTATAACTGCAGTCATCACCGTGTGGGGAGTGGCTGGAATACAGCAAGAGGAGGAAGAAATACAAGAGAAATTTATCTCCTTCAGCATCTTCCTCAAGTCTTGAACAATCTGCTGAACCTCTCCTTTGTTCCTCTGGTATCCTGGCTTTTGAGTTGTCTCAGTCTTGATTCTCAAGGGGGAAATCCAAGGATGACTTAATTTAATTTTTTGGTAAGCCCAGATCAAGGCTTCATTATTTGCTTCTGTTAGAGGAGGAGGCACAGTAGAAGTAAAAAGAAAAAAGCAGAGGACTAGAATGTCACACAAGTGCCAGGGCCAGTCTTTATCAAGGAAATTTTGGTACTTCCTGCTCTTTGTGGAACCGAGCACACTTATGGGAGGTAATTAGGAATGGTGCTGTATTTTTATCCGTCATATTTTTCAACATCTTCTTTCTGTATATCATCATTTCATTTGTTTCATAGGATAGCATATGCTCTATTAAATAAATTTTGTATTTTATTTTTCAGTTTTGGAATCATTTTAACAATCAACAATTACCAACTTTTTTTTTTTTTTACCTTCAGTTGTGATCAGCTGATCTGAAAGTCCCGCTACCATATCGAGAGAACGGTCATATATGAATAACAATGCATATTGATGATATAATTTGAAGTATTTTTGTGAGGAATATTACATCAGCACCTATATGTTACATGATATAGTTTTTATACAAGTCTACAGCTATTATCTTTTCATACGAATACATTGTCTCTGCGTGTGTGCGCGCATGCGTAGTTCATGTTAAAACTTCTTACAGTATTTAATTTTTAGTTCATTATTAAGCCTTCATATTTCATTAGACATTTAGAGTAGTAGTGGGTTATTAAAGCATGATTGTATTCTATGTTTTAAATCTCGGGAGTATTTCAATAATCAATAAGTACTTTTGTTTTACTTTTGGTAGGCATCAGCTGATCTCAAGGTCACGCTACTGTAATGCAATTGTTGAATATATAATTTTAACTTATTCAATATCTTCATAATGAATATTACATCGGCACCATTATGTTAAAGGATATCAGTTTCCATACAGTTCGTTTATAGCTCTTATTAGTTATCATATGAATCTCTCTCTCTCATTTTTATTTTTAAATCACCGTCAAATCTTCATATTTCTTTAGACATTAGAAATTCTTTGTATCATTACTTGATATTTCGATTATGGGAATACTAATGTTACTCTTTAACGCATCAAAAGGAAATACTTGATTTGCCACTCGCTTTCTGTCAGAAACATGACGCCATCAGATTTCTTTTCTTAAGTTTACGGTAAGTAGTACTATTCTCAGAACCGATACAGACCACTGAAACATTTGATATCGTTTCTTGATGTTTCAATTATGGGAATAATAAGATTTCTTGGTAACACTGAAAGGAAACCATTCGGTTTGCCAGTGCGCCTTCCACCCGAAATATGACATCACAGGACATGTGATATGAACTTGGCATAGAATGACTTTGCGAAGTATGTAAAACCTTTTTCTTTTTTCTTCCAAGAAATGAAAGAAAATGCTACTAAGCAAAATTGTTTAATTTTTATAATGTAAAAGAAAATATATTATTTCTAAGAAAATATTTGTACTTTTGTTAGATAATATCAATCTATTCTCAGTGATAAAATAAAACTAGTGAAGTCAAATTCACACCAAGTAGTACTCATAACAACCGATAGAGACCCACAAAATACTTTTTATTACTTAATTGGGGATACTAGTACTAATCATTAGCTTATTGGAAGCAAATAACTATTGCCTGCTCGCTTTCCGCTGGTAATATGACGTTACCAGACATATGACATGAACTAGACAGATAGTAAATCTTTTCTTAATGTATTTTTATTGTAAATGGATGCTGTATATTATCAGTAAAAGTGAAAATACTAACTTAAGATAAATCAGTTCTTCAAGATAAATCAGTTCATCTTAAGATAAATCAGTTCTTCAAGATATATCAGTTCATCTTTATACAAGAAAATATATTTCAAAGGAAATATTTGTCCTATAAGTGTACTATTTCGGACATACTGTACTAATGATGTTATCACAGCGAAAAGTAGTTCTAAAGTCGAAGTCGTAAGTCAACGACTGCCTGTAGTGCAGATCGACAGAAAGAACCAAGGTGAATGCACTTGCTTTCCACCATCACCTAACTTGTTCCTGCATGTTATTCCTCGTTTGTTGTTCAGCCTTCAGATATGCCACTTCAAAGAGGAATTAGTCACCAGGACACAAAGCTACTGATTGGGCAGAGTATCAAAGGACATCGACCATTTCTCTGCATGATTTCCAGAGTGGAGCAGCACTGTACAAAGTCCCAACCCTCCACAGGATCATTTTTGATACGTGGTACAGGAACTCTCCCTTACATCTAGTGCGAGGTTCCATTTAAGACAAAGCAAAAGAACATGGCTTTGGCCCTCTCTAATGGGACATTCCAGGGATGTTCCATGAAGTCAAGCTTCAAGCTTCCGGGTACATACCAAGAACATTTCCACATGAGATGATTCGAGTGCTGCCTCAGTTGTACCAAGAACATATCCATTTTGGAAGACCATCTCTGTATGTTCCTCCTCATACTCGACACAAGAGGTTTGTGTCAAGAACGTCGCTCTCGCTCTTCCAGAAAATACACTTCTGTGTGGTGCAGAACACCTACTATTACTGCCCGTCTTCTATCAGACCTAACTAGTGAATCCTGCTGCAAGAAGATTGATTTTGTCCTTTTCAGCTTCCCACTTCCGAGAATTCCAGATTGAACTACCTTTACAGCAACTTAGTATGGCAATTAAATTTTCCTCTGAGTAATTCCCTTGCACAAGATCCTGTTTCCTGGTCTCTTTATAGACATTTTCCCAAATGGTACGGACCCTGCTGGAGAATAACATCCTAATACACTTACAGAACACGTTAGTACAAGGATTGCAGCCTGGTTCCCATGGAGGAAGCTGACATGTAAGAATAGTTCTCCTCTTGTATCAATTGTTACCACTAAGAGTCCAGGCCCTTCAAGGATAATTGTTTTGAGATCCCCATTGTACCTTTATTGGAAGTTGAGGAAGACTCCCGCGACGTATATGTTCAGTCTGCTCCTCTAGACTCTTCCACTCAAGGAAAGGCTTGAACAGCACCCCATCCTTTCATCCTCACCTGTCCTAGGTAGAGGGGTAGGGAAAGTCAAGGCAGAAAGGACAATGGAAATCAGTCCTTCCAGCAGCTCCTACAAGTGGGATGTTCGCGTCAGACTGTCTAGCAACACACCAACAACTTTACAGACCTGCATACTGGTATTGCCCTTGAATTACCAAAAATTAGGCCCCCTACTGCTAGGAATAGAGGCAATACAGGGTTTCCAAGAAGGTTTACGGACTCCTACAGTCTACTCTTTAGAATGAAATAGTTGACAGTTGAACTGCTGACTAGTCATCAGACATAATGCTTGGTTCTCCAAATGCCCTTCAAGACGGACACGGCTATCAGTTACCATGCTCAGAACAGACTGCACATAAATGGTCAACCTTCAAATGCTTTTGAATACTCTAGTCAATCATGACAAGGCAAATAAGATACAGCAAGACTTTGCCAGTCCCACAATTCATTCTGAAGAATTGGTGATCTCCATCACCTTGTTAAAAGTTTATTCAAAATGTAGAACACATCTGTTCATGACTCTGAAACCTTTAAGATGACTTACCTCCCTATTCTGGGAGGACACTATAATTCCTCATACAGCAAAGGAAGCAATAAGGAAAGAACATTACTGCTTCTGTTGGTCTTCATAAGGCAATCAAAATTCCTTTTCCTACAGGCTAGGAGATGGAGGATCAACTTTGATTCGTGTGCAGAGTCCAGACTTGACTTCCTGGATCTACTGTCAGAATTACAATTCTTGGAGATCAGCCTAATAAACGGATTTTGAACAAAGCGGTTTATCTTCATTCCTCTAAAAGAGAAGAGTATTGAATTATGCTAGTAATTCTAGGAGATATCTATATCCGACCGAATTAATAAAAACGATACTAGAGGTTAAACGGTGGGGATAACGTTACTAAAGTATACTAAAACGCGTTAGGCTAGCCTAACTCGAGTCGGGATCTCGGCTACGCTAGTACCACCGAGGCCCTATCGTATACAATGGAAACGTTTATTCGAAAGAGAAAATATTACGTGTATATCTTATCTTCACTAGTATAATTTTGCCTAATTAGCTAGAATTTCTTTATAGCTAAATACCGGGAACGTTGTACTACTAAATAAATAAAGCGTTTATGGTGTACGACAGCGGTCCTAAAATGGCCGCCTCCGGTGAAGGCATTGCTCCGCTTAACACACCTAAATTGTTAATTTAACTGTGAGAAGGGAGCCAAAAATTATACACAGGAAAGATTAAATACTCAACTTCCCAGAGGATGACGATGTTGGAGATTGCTTGGTAATATTCCTTGAAAATGGTAACAACGAGCAACGTGGGAGAACATTGTGCTTAAATGACTACGTTTAAAGGAATAGTTATGCCGTATCCACCGGGTAACCTTGATAACGGCTACCATTCATTTTTGCCACTCTTCCCCCCTCTAAGTGTAAAATCTATTTAGGGTGAAGATTGCCATGTGTCGTATCAAGAAATACGTCCCGATATTATGCGATATCCTTAAAAGTTATATCAAGGATACTCGCGCCTGGAGTTAGAATTCTGGGAACCTGTGGTTAATTCTCTGGGAGTATCACTGTAGCCAAATATCCCTTAGAAAGCTACCTAAAGGAACCTTCCATCAGGACAACATGGCTGAGCCCAAAAATGACAACAATCTGCTCTCGTCACAAGAAAATGATTGTTATGTAAGCCTAGAATGAGGTAAATTTTATTATGTAAACCTAGAATAACAGGTAAATTTACTACCCCTTTAATTTTTTTTCCCCTTCTGTGGAGTGCAACAGTCTTTTTGTTATTTGCTGGTTGGACACAGGATAAAAAAACTTAAAAGTTTCTCTATCTTCCCAAATGAGATGGAAGATGGCAAAATGCATGCAATATTTTTTTTCATAATGACCATACATTTTGACGTGTCCTCCACGTGAATGTAGGTTTGCCTTGACTGTCGACCAGTCCCGGGTTGTGACCGAGCCTAACACCGGCTGCCATGATGCTGCGTTACTTAGTAGGTTGACAGAAGTCATTGCTATCACACCTGTACAAAACAGCCAGTTTGGTTATAAGGACCTAATACCTCCTAAAACTAAGGCTGCTGTTAAAGGACAAGGATTTGTATTTCTGTAGGAACAAATCTCAAGTTTTTATACAAACTGCAAGTCCTATAACTTTTACTTCTCTCCTAATAAGTCCTAGGCTGAAGGTTACAGAGAGGACTCTGGCCTGTTGGGTAAACCCCCCCCCATAGTAACTACTACCGCCTTATTGATTTCAAGAGCTGCAATATAAACAATACAAATTAAAATTTGTATGAAAAGTTGTACATTGTACAGCAAGATGCTAAGAAATGAAGTGGGAACGGAAGTAAAGGGGTAGTCTGAAAGGTGGATGGAGCTAAGGGCCAAAGGTACACAGCAAAAACCCTTCAGTAATGATGCCACTAACACCCTATGGGGTTTAAGGTTTAGAGGTATCTTTCACCTAGCTGCATTGTGGCTTTCCCTCGTGTTTACTCCAGCCCTGAATGGCCTTCTATACCCCAATGCCAGGCCAATTCATATATTCAAGCCTGCCCTTTTTCTTTTTATCCGTTCCCTCATATTTTCCGACTTATACGAGTACTGTTCTCGCCGTCGCCTTATCCAGTTTTTAACTTGTTTAAGAGCAAACCTGTGAGCCAGCCCAATAACTTTAAGTATCTCGTGCTTGTATAAAATTGAATATAATTAATAGTTTTGAGACAATAGTTAACATTATAGGTTATCATAACTACCTCATGTTATATCTGAAAAATGTTGATCATAATTTGTCACATAACTGTGGGCAGAAACGAATAAAAATTATAATTTAAAAGTGAATGGAAAAATGCTAGCTGGGGCAAGGGGGTTGCTGCACTGAACATTCATTAGTACAGAATGAAGCCATCACTGGGAGAATTAACCGAACATCATTTATGGTAGGTTTTTTTTTTTTTTAAATCAGGTTTTTAGTTGGTTTAAACCATTCAGGTTGAAACATGAAGCATTTGTTCTAAAGAACAACAATTAAAAGCCAGAAAATTAGTGTATGCTGCTGCTTTTTTTTTTTATATATACAGTATCAGTGTTACGGCAAATTTCAACCAACTTTGTATATTACTTTACACCTGAAAATTAAAATGAAATTATATTGCTTTACAGGTAAAGAAAGAGGAGGAGGAACAAGACTTTTCACAAGTGATGGCTGATCCAGCATTTCTGGAGAGTGTACTACAAAACTTACCTGGTGTAGATCCTCAAAGTCAAGTAGTAAAAGAAGCTGTTGGGTCTCTTACACAGCAAGACAAAGATAAGAAAGATAAAGATAAAAAGGAAGATAAGGATAAAAAATAATTGCAATGCATTAACTAGGAATATTTTAAGAAATTTTTTATACAGTAAGGGCTTTCTTTTGTGAATGACCTGTACAAACTTTAAGTAACTCTTAAGGATGAACTCCGAAAGGCTTGAACCTGTAGAGTAACTTTATAACCTCAACAGGAATATTCCTCTTTATTTAAAGCTTTTCAGGTTAAAGCAGTGCTAAATTATACTGTAAACATGTTTTATTTCTTTTCAGCTTGTAAATGTATTTCTGATTACTGGGGCTCAGCTCTAGTTGTCTATATTCAGAGGTGAATAGTGGTAATTTTCTGTTTACTAAATTCTTGGACTTTGTGAAATGCATCATTATGCTACTGTAATAAATTATGATGTTTAAGCTTCTTTCATTTTTCCTACTATTGTATAAGATAAGGTAATTTTACACACTTATAATTCTGACCCTCACTGATGTGTACAGAATATTCTTCAAAATTATAGATTACTAGAAAATGTAAGTTCATAGAAAATATAGGACATCTTTAAGTACACACCAGAGAAATTTGTAAAAAAAATAATTCTGTATATGGTAGCTGCTCTATTAAAGAAGAAAATTAAACTTGGTAAAATACTTCTGTTAAGGGGACTGTCTGCCATTTTTTTTTTCTAATGATCCAAATTACACCATTTCTATATGTTTTGGACATATATAATAACTTCATCATATAAAAATTTAGAGTCATTTGATCAAAAAATTTTGGACTTGTTAGCAAAAATCATGTTTAAAAGAAAAAAAATTAGGTACATTTTTCCCCACTACTATAATACCAATTGTATTGAAACTTATACCATAAAAACTACTCTATCAGCCTAACAATTCTGTCAGACAGAATTTTGATTTTCCTTTGTTTTTTAAATGAATTTTTATTTTTTTTCCTCGTCTAGGGGAATTTTCATAATTCTTTTCAATGCTATCTTTCTCTCTAATATCGAACAACAAATAAGTGAGAAAAATGTACCTAAGTGTGAATAAGTATGTTTTTGAGTTATGATGTACCTAAGTGTGAATAAGTATGTTTTTGAGTTATGAGTGCCCAAAGAATTGCAACAAATTTTTGCTTTTCTTGAAGAAATCAAGATATTATTATGATAAGTCTTATTGTTTATTCGTACATAAATGCACCCTAAACGAGGTATTTGAACCCTCAGTTTACTATTCCTAATGTTACGAGTTGCCAGCGATCTCACATTGTTGCCAGTGTTTTAGTTAGCAGGTTTCAGCTTTGTACTCTTATTCATATTTCCTCTTTCTTGGTTCTTTTTTTCTTGTTCTCCACTACTTTTTCTTCTTTCTATCACCTTATGTAACATTGGCATTGCTATAAACTTCCAGAGGACGTTGTGAAAGCACAATCTACATACGAACTTCAAGTAAATAAACGCATTATAATTTCTCTGTCTTAGGAAACTTTGCTGATGTTCTCGTAGCTGGTAGTTTTCATTTACCTACCCTCGAGAGAGAGAGAGAGAGAGAGAGGAGAGAGAGGAGAGAGAGAGAGAGAGAGAGAGAGACCCCCCCCCCCCGCTATATCTTCGTTATTTATAAAAATAATTGGCTGAAACTTCTGAAGAGCATGTACGATATGTTTCCGCATACATAGAAGCAATAAAACCTATTTTAAATTTCTGAAAGTTGTCAAAAAACCATGGAGCCGACCGATCCCCTTAAATCAGTCAAGACCATTGGGAACCGAAAGAGCTAAGACTCGGAACTGTCTGTATAGAACATTAAATGGCTAGGGTTAAGCAGTTAATAACAATTAAGTAATAAATTATTTGCAGTGACTCGCTAAAGGTATTTTGACTTTGTAAATGTTCCTTCTGATATCAAGCTGCATCTGCACTTCAGTCTTCTTTCCCTCTTCCTTTCTTCAATTTAGCTGTGTGACCTTTCAACTTTTACATCTTGAAGCAACTGGGGGTCTCCCAGTTGCATTTTTGCCCTGATTGGTCTTTCAGGACCCAATGCTTGGTATAATGTTCAAATTCATAAATCCAATCCTTGTCAAAAAATTAAATGCTTAAGGAAATGAAGTATTATAATTTATATTGATTATAATATACATTAACAAAATATTTTGCATGTTCACACAAAAATTACAGCATTAAGTTTGGTGAACCCACAGTACAATGACCATTCTGTATTATAATAAATGGGCTTCAAAAAAATTCCTTGCTTCAAATACACACTGCCAAATAAGATAAAAGGTATACCTAAAAAACCACTATAACATTGTTTACAATGCATAACTAGAAGCAAATTATAATAAACTAAACAAACTGTGGAGCAAGAATACAACAATTGTTAAGAAAAAATAATCTATGCTCCTAGTTCCATGGAGGCAGTGGTATTTCTGAAACCAAATAATTTTAACTTTGAATGTAAAAGAAAAAATTACAATTTACTTAGTAAAATTTCTGCTCCTTTGAACTTTTGTATCAAAAGCTTCTCTTTGTGAGGATTAATAATTCTCTTAACTTTTAAGACTACATCTTCCATTTCAGTTTCAATCAAATTTACAAGCAAAAAACATCCACGATTACAATCAATCCAGCTGGGCATTACTTCCTCTGCTGTGTTCACCAGAATAGAACTAAATGTGGTTTTGTTTTCATCTACTCTCTTTTTATCACATTTAATGATGTGCGTTGTCATTTTTACTGTGTGAGCTACATCTAGGACATGACCTTCACTTCCTGGTGTATATTCCCTAGCATACATTTTGGCCAAATTTTCAAAAATACTTTTGGTCTCGCCACCAGATATTGTGTTTAAAGCAGCACCAATGAATAAGGTCCAATTGGGATTTAAAGCCCAATGATCTAAATTGGCCAACAATAGTCTCAAAATAGGCAGTCGCACAGCATTCTGCAATTCTTGTTGTCTAACAGTCTTGTCTTTCTTGCTGGTTTCATTCACATCACCTTCTTCAAGCACTTTAGTTATACAAGGATGAAAAAATAAAGGATCACG
>NC_090751.1:60365483-60377983 GCF_036898095.1 Palaemon carinicauda
GGGCGGGTCCATCAGGACGACATGGCTATCTCACCCAAAAATAGATTTTTCGCTTTGCTCAAAATCCGTTTTTTTTGGGCTCAAGCCATGTCGTCCTGATGGAAGTGTACCAGAGCATTACTGTATCTGTGGATTCTCAGAACGTGCCGTACTCCCCGGAAGTAATTTTTTCCCGGTCGACTAGACCTAGAGACCTAAGATGTTACCGTTATACATCTTTTCAACTAACTATAAACTATGTTAGAGCTTCCTGCCCCCTACAGGGAAGAGTCCTACTAGACTCTGGAAAGTCTCGAAGAGTAAATATATCTATGTATGAATACCAGGCAAGCTAATATAGTGGTCTCGCCCTATATTAAGTAAAGCATAGTTTGTATAGAACCACTGCGTCAATATATATTGACCAGTAATCCGCACAATACTTGTATTGGACAAAGGTTTATATCGCATAGGAAGAAACTAATAAAACCGCCCTCGTCCCTTTATGGGACGGAGTCCTCCCATTAGGAGACTACATAAACCAATGCAACATAGCTTGCATAACAGAACAATTCTATCAGAATTATCCCAGATAAGATACATAGAATTAAAATGCTCAATTATACCAATAAATTGACAGGTGAAAGAGACGCAAGGTTCTCAAGAACAAGTTTATTGACAGATAATAAACAGACAGGTTAACAACAAATATATATAATATATATATATATATATATATATATATATATATATATATATATATATATATATATATATATATATATATATATATATATATAAAGAGGATAACCCAAAACTTTAAGCATAAGTATGATAGTAAACAGAACTTGTTTATCTGAAAGAAAAACCATTAAACACCACTTTAATAAGATACCGAGGTATCAAGTCATAAAAGTCTGTATTACAAATCAATCACATTAGCGTTAGAAACGCTCGGCACACATGTCTGAACTTATGCTAGGTTCACCTTTGAAAGAAGGAACAGTCTATATGGGCACTTGGTGCCCTCATTTAGTTTGTAGTACAGTATGTACCTACCCACTCACCCTGGACTTAATCGTCCCAATTAAGACCACTGTTCCTCGCAGAGTTAAACAGTAGGGTTAACTACACGACCCACTGCTACCACAGATCTCTTAAGTTCCTCTACTTGCTTCGCATAGTGGCGAAAGAACACCCTGGAAGACTTCCAGCCCGTGTATGAACGGAGATGTTCAAAATCCATACAATTAAAGAAATTTAGGGATGAGGCAACTTTCCTTGTATCGTGACCTGCGGGTGTACTGTCAGGATCCGCTCTGCGAATAAAATATGTGATTTTTGCTCTGAGTTGATTCAGAGATAAATTTGAGCCTGATGTTTCTCCCCTGAATAGTTGACCACCCTTGAAGTCTGAAGTTCTACGAAGATAGACCTTTAGGCATTCTACTGGACATAGAGATGCATCTTCTTTCAGAGGGCAGATTCTCCAGGGACCCCACCTGTTGGTGGGTAACTCATTCTTGGCGAGAAACGTAGGATCCGGAAACAGGTTCAGATCCCCCCCATCCAGGAACTGAACACGACCTGCCTCTCTCGAGAGGGCTACGATCTCACTAACCCTGGCCCCGGACGCGAGTGCAAATAGGAAAATAACTTTTTGCGTCAAATCCTTTAACGCACATTCTTCATTGCTCAACAGGGAGGCGAAATGAAGAACTTGTCTAAAGACCATGAGATGGGCTTTGGAGGTGCTGAAGGTCTGAGCCTAGCGCAGGCTTTCGGAACTTTATCAAAGATCTCGTTACCTAGGTCGATCTGGAAGGCAAATAAAATGGGTCTCATCAAAGCAGATTTACACACTGAAATCGTGTTAGCTGCCTACCCTTGGCCATGGAGGTGGATGAAGAAAGATAAGCAGAAGTCTGTTGAGATCTCCTGCGGATTCTTTGCCTTTACAAAGGCCACCCATTTTTCTCCAAGATGACTCATATTGCCTTCTAGTAGATTTGCACTTATATTCCTCTAGGAAGTCTATGCTGGCTTTCGAAATCCCGAAACGCTTTCTCACCGCAAGGGCGAGAAAATCATGAGCTGCAGGGTCCGGGTTTTCTGTAATGAAGCGCAGACAGTCGACTTCTGGACTCGCTGGGTCAGAACTGGATGTGGTAGCGGCACGAACATCATCTGTAGTTCCAACGCTAAGGGGAACCACATACTGTTCGGCCACTTGTGGGCCACTATTGCCGCTACCCCCTTGAAGGATCTCAGTTTGTTGAGGACCCTCAACAGAAGGTTGTGAGGAGGGAACAGATAAATCCTGGACCATCTGTTCCAGTCGAGGGACATTGCGTCCACTGCTTCCGCTAAGGGGTCCTCGTACGGGGACACGTACAGGGGCAACTTCTTGTTGTCTTTCGTCGCAAAGAGGTCTATTTGCAGTTCTGGGACTTGATTCAGAATGAAGGAGAATGATCCTGTGTCTAAGGACCATTCCGACTCTATCGGTGTGAACCTGGATAGAGCGTCCGCTGTCACATTGCGGACTCCTTGAAGGTGAACTGCCGACAGGTACCACTTCTTCTTTTCCGCCAATCGGAAAATGGCTAACATCACTTGGTTGAGAGGTGGTGACCTCGACCCTTGTCGATTCAAGCATCTCACAACCACCTCGCTGTCCATCACCAATCTTATGTGGATCGAGTGACGCGGGAGACTTTCTTTAAGGTAAGGAGCACTGCCATAGCTTCTAGAAAGTTTATATGAAAGGTCCTGAATAGCTTGGACCAAGTCCCTTGGACTTTTTTCCGATGAGAGTGACCTCCCCATCCCTCCTTTGAGGCGTCTGAGTGAATCGTCATCGACGGGGGAGGTGCTGAAGAAGAACCGACTTCTTTAGATGTCTGGCCTGGGACCAAGGTCTGAGAAGAGTACGTAGCCGAGGCGGCACTGGTCTTCTCAGGTCTCTTCGCGCGTTTGATGCATACCTTCTCCAAACTCCAGTTGCATCCTTTAGCTGTGCTCTTAGCACTGGGTCTGTCACTGAAGCAAACTGGAGAGAGCCTAGTACCTCTCCTGTTCGCGTCTTGATATCCTTTCGGAATCTAGGAGTCTCTTGACAGAGCCCGCTATCTCCTTCCTTTTCTTCGTCGGGATGGAGAAACGGGTGGTGACAAAAGGTCCCAGTGGATTCTCAGCCACTGGAACTTTTGGGATGGAGAAAGTCGAGACTTTTTTCTGTTGATCTTGAAGCCTAGGTACTCTAGGAACTGGATCACCTGACTGGAAGCTTGCAAGCATTCGGTCTCGGATGCTGCCCACACCAGCCAGTCGTCCAGGTAGGCTACTACCTGAATTCCCTTTAGGCGTAATTGTTTGAGAGCTGCGCTCGCAAGCTTCGTGAAAATCCTTGGGGCTATGTTTAGCCCGAATGGCATGGCTCTGAAGGCGTACAGTCTCCGTTGTAGCCTGAACCCTAGGTAGGGGGAGAGTCGACGGCTGATTGGAATGTGCCAATAGGCGTCTGACAAGTCTATAGAGACTGAGTATGCCCTCTTGGGCAGTAAGGTCCTTATGTGTTGCAGTGTTAGCATCTTGAATTTGCAATTCACTATGAACTTGTTGAGTGGCGACAAGTCCAGAATGACTCTGAGTTTTTCCGAGTCTTTCTTGGGAACACAAAACAGCCTCCCTTGGAATTTGATGGACTTCACCTTTCGGATCACCTTTTTCTCCAACAGTTCTTGAACGTACTCCTCCAAAACGGGGGGTGAAGTGTTGGAAAAACCGAAGGCACGGGGGTGGAGTGCTGTACCAGCTCCAGCCCAGTCCATTCTTGAGTAGGCTTTGGGCCCAGGGATCGAAGGTCCAGCGATCCCAAAATTTCATCAGTCTCCCTCCTACCGGTATCGTTTCACTTGGACTGCTGTCCTGAGGTCTTGCCTCCCTGACCACGACCACCTCTGAATCCCCTTCCCCTTGAGGGGCGCCTAGACGAGCCTCTGGCTGCTCCTCTAGGTTTTGCACGAAAGGAAGAAGACTGTCCTTCGAACGTTGGGGTGAATGTGGTTGACTGACCTGGCACAGCCTGGGGTACCCACTGAAAAGTAGTCGGGGTTTGTGCCACCATCTGGGGCACTGGAGGCAATGGCAATTGCAGTTGCTGTTGCTGTCTATAAGGCTTGGCTGGCCGAGACGGTAGCCTAGTCCTCATATTCTTCCTCTTTGGTTGAGGACCCTCATCCGGGGAAGATTTTCTTTTTGATAGCCAGGCCCCACTTCTGGAGAAGGTTTCTATTCTCCACGGCGGCGTTATCAACAACCTCTTTGACCACATCGGTAGGGAAAAGGTCTTTTCCCCAAATGTTGGAGGAGATTAACTTCCTTGGCTCGTGTCTCACCGAAGCCCCGGTGAACACGAACTCCCTGCAAGCTCTCCTTGCCTTGACGAAGCCATAAAGGTCCTTCGTCACTGTGGCTAGGTGAGACTTAGCCACTACCATGAACATTTCATGGACCTTGGGGTCACTTGCCATCGTCTCAAGAGTAGTCTGATGAGACATTGAGGCAGCCAGTCTTTCTTTTGTCTCGAACTCCCTTCGTAAAAGAGAGTCGGACAGCTTGGGGAGGTCCTCGCCGAATTGCCGTCCGGCAATATCAGCCTCCAACTTTCCCACTGAGAATGTCAGATGGACATCCTTCCAGTCTGTGGTCCATAGGCAGGGCCAGCGACAAGGGTTTACACTCCTCCAGGGAGGGCAAGGCTTGCCGGCCTCGACTGCCTTTAGGACAGCCGCAAACCCTTTCTGTAAAAAGGGGAAGGCTCTATCAGGAGAGGACACAAAAGAAGGGAGCTTCTTGCTCAATGCAGCTACCTTCGAGTTAGAGAAGCCCCTCTCTTTCATCGAGGATGAAAGTAGGGCTTGAGCCTTAGCGTGGTCCATAATAATGACCTCCCTTGAAGCTGGTTCTTTTCTCAGCCGGACATAGCAGTCCGGATATGATGCCTTGCTGGGCCAGAATTCTACCTCCTCTAGGGGAACTGAACCCAGCTTATCCGAGATGACGATCTTTCCAGTCGTCATCGGCATGTGCTCAGCATACCTCCATGGGTTAGCATTTGAGCATATGGGAAGGTCTTTCACATTGAGCCTTTTTCCGGGGCCCATGTGATTCTGCCAGGGACTGCATACGCAGTTCCATTGCAGCCGCCTTCTCCTGATTCTCCTTCTGCATTTGTTGGATCATTCCAACAATCGAAGAGAGGGCCTGTCCCAGTTCTACTGGGAGACCAGCCGATGTTGAGGGGATGGGCTCCGGCATCTGAACCGGAGTAGCCGACACCTCGTCGACCTCATCCTCTACGACATCCGGGGTTTGAAATTGATCCTGACCTTCTGCCAGGAGGTCTTCTTCCAAACGTTCGTCCAGGTCAGACATCCTGTCATCCAACTGGATGTCTTGCATCGTGACTGCGACTTCCACGTCCACCTGGACTTGATCTTGAGGGATCTCCTCTTGAGGCTGGGGAATCACTGCATCAGCTGATGCCTGGGGAAAAAGATACGCCCTCATCTTCTCACTTGGAAGATAAGGGCCAGAGGTGTTCTTCTTGAAGCCCCTTACCCAAGTACGAAGCTTTTCCCTTGCTATATCCCTTGATTCCGCCGTTCTAGGGGAATCAAAAGCCTCAGTAATCAGGTTAGTGCATACAGTACATACCTGAGGGTCCCAATACTGGAGATCATCCTTGGAGACAGCGCATGCTGCGTGTCTCCTACAACACTCATGTCCGCAGAGGTTCTTGCTGCGGACATTGCAGAAAACATTTCCGCACTTCGGAGGGTCCTCCTGTAAAGAGAAGAAATTTCCATGAGTATCAAGTGAACTATGTATCACTGGATATGCATAGTATAGCATAACAATTCATAAAGGAAAGACACACACTTGTGTTTCCCTCACAACCTATTGTTGCAGCCTTCCAGATAATAAAATCAAAATGGTTTATCTCTTCTAGAGTAACCAATGCAAGGTTTCCAGAGGAAACAGGTGGAGCTCACACCTAAGCAATGATTTTAAAATCCTGGATAATAGACAGGGAAGAACTCAGCTTCCTATCTGAGGGCAACAGCAAAGGGCTGTGCAAGAAAACACAATAGTGTTAGAAGATACAGTGCTGTACCTAAACCTTTACTATAGTTTTCTTCTTACTGTATATGCTATACAGAAGAATACTAGCACAGTATAGGGGGATGTGTGCCGGCCTGCCCTTTGCCGGCCGGCACACACCACAACTAGCTTTAAAGTATACTACTTAACAGCTATAGGACGGCAGCACTCTGGTTCAAATGCCTGTGCCGGTCGGCAGCAACTGCCGGCCGGTAACAGCCAGTGTTGGCCGGCAATGGCTGCCGGCCATCAACTACACAAGGTAGTACCCAGCTGCCGGCCACACTCATGGTGACCGGCAGACAAGGACTGACATAAGCCCGGCCGGCAAAGGTACAAGACCGATGCCAGCCGGCAGCAAAAGAACCAGAAGACTCATCCCTGCCCGGCTGCCGGCCTCATAGGCCGGCAGCCGGGACAGGTACAGCACTAGAAGAAAATAGAATGGATGCCGGGATAAGAGTGTACACAACCCCCAAGCCCGGCAACCGAAAGAGTGCATATAAGGAAGGGGAGAAACTAATTCAGGCTTCCTTGACCAATGCCGTCCGGCTCTGCCGGCAGGCATGGATGAGGGACCAAGAGGAGGTCGGGGCAGCACTCGAAAACATAAGACCCTTGCCGGCCAGCAGCTCTGCCGGCCGGCAATGGGCTGAGTCAATTCCACATCCCAACCTATACTAGGTCCAGAAGTAGAACGACGTACAGTACAGTAAGACCCCTGCTGGCCAGCTCTGCGGCGGCAAGGTACAGTACAGTAATGGCTAGGCCATTACGGAGATAGAGGGGGAAGGGACAAGAGGGTCCTGCCAACCTTGCTTTAGTGACAGATCACCCGCAGCCAAGAAACTTATCTTAGCCTAAGGGAGATCTAAGGGGAAAGGCCAGCAATACTTGCCAGCTTCCAGAGCACCAAAGCAAGGAAGGCGTTGCTACTCCCAAGGGAAGAACTTATCCTCCCCCGAGAACAGCAACAGGACTAGTCTGGTAGATCACAAAAGAAGGAATCATAACTACAGAAACCTTCGGTAGTGACCTAAGGGAGCTAAGCTCCCTTTGTATGTGTTAGGTCAGCGAGGGGGACTCTGCCCCAAGCCAGACAACACAGACTCAGACTAAAAACTCTGTTGTTCTGTCCCTCTTGAACCATAACTACAGGAACAGGAAGGTACAGTAACACCCCTAGTATAGTTTTATAGAAAATAAATTCGGAAAAAAACCACTTAGGGATAAGCCCAAGGCTTAAACAGAGGGAAAGGGATTGCATACCTTCTCCGAAGAAAAGAAAGCAACCGGGGAGTATGATAAAGTATACTAAGGCTCCATAAGCAATTAGCCTAGGCACCAAGAGAATCGATTACCTAATTCACCGAAACTCACACGTATACAATCTTGGAAATATTCCACACAGTCCAAAATGTATAAAATATAGCCTAAAGCTTCAATAAAATTTTAATTACACTCGGAAAAACCAAAAATCATGCATGAAGTACTAGGACCAAACAACTAGGCTACATGGCCTAGCGTAGGCCAGAATGGCGAATACTTCGCCAAATAATACTAAGCACGAAAGGAAATCCTATGTAAAGCTAAATAGCTAAAATTTATTAAAGCAAAACAACCAGGAATGTCGCTCTGACTAACTAATTTATACCTAGCGGCGACAGTGTCCAGGACACCTCTGGTAGGCTACGGCTCTTGTATCAAAGATTAATCCTATTAATCACTCAAAATTTTACCAAGAGCCTACATTTATACATAACAGACACTATACTCAACTTATCAGAGGCCAACGAAGACGGAGAAGCCATGAAAAGCCGAATAAATCCAAGATTGCGAGAAAAACAGTAAAAAACACCAAGTTGTTAAGCTACGCAAAAAGGAATACAGATGGCGCCAGGATTGGCGCCAGGCACGCATACGAATCGGGGGGATAGGGAAGCCTTGGGAGCGGCTCCCCCCTTTTTCTTTCCCGAATTCGTATCTCGTCAATCACCTCCTACGAGACGAAATCTCTGTCCAGGATGTAGATTGCCATGTGACGTGTCTAGAATACGTCCTCTGATATGTCGCGATATCCCTTTCACGAGGGATACTCGCTCCAAGAGTTAGAATTCTGGTACCTTAAGGGTAAATTCTCTGGGAATATCGCCGTAGTTGTAATATACCCTAGGAAGCTACCCTATAGGAACTTCCATCGGGACGACATGGCTTGAGTCCAAAAATATGTATATATTTATATATATATATATATATATAATATATATATATATATGTATGTATATATATATATATATATATATATGTATATGTATATATATATATATATATATATATATATATATATATATATATATATATATAATATATATATATATATATATATATATTATATATATATATATAATACACTCAGCCGTTACAAATCCACAGCAGAACAAAGGCCTCAGGACATGCCTATCCACTTGCGTCTGTTTATGGTCTTTTTATGCCAATTTATACTTTCAAATTTTCTTATTTCATTAAATATCGTGTTCTTTCCCTCCCTCGCTTTTTTGCAATCTTTAGGAATCAATCTGTTATTCTTAATGGCCATCTTTTATCTGTCATTCTCATTATTTGCTCGCCCTTGTCCATTTCTTTTTCCTACATGCTGTTAAACTATTCCTCTACTCAAGTTCGCGCTCGTATCCATGTTGTTCTTTTTCTATCTTAGTGTTATTCTCACCATTATTCTTCCCATACCTCTTTGAGTTGTAACTAGCTTATGTTCTAGGTCTTTAGTAAGGTTCCAAGTTTCTGATGCACAAGTTAAAGCTTAGTTGGATCATCTATTTAGATACTTTTCTTAGAGTGTGGCATTTAAGTGTTAATAATCTCATTTAGTTTAATAAACATACATATCCTTCTTTTGATTTTGGTCTTCTGTCCTGGGGAAAAACTTACTGTCTGTCCTAAGTACGTATATTCATTAACAATCTTTAGAGGTTCATACTGGACTCTTATTTGTTGTGTCAGCATTTTCATTGAACATTATCTTAGTTTTACTCATATTCATTTTCAATCCTACATTTCTGTTCTTTCTATTCAAATCATCTGTCATCTTTTGTAATTCCTCGCATAATTCACTAAACACAACTATGTTATCTGCAAATCAATATTAATTAAGAAAAATTTTCCGATCTAAATTATGGGAATAATTTAGAAGAGATGCGGTCTCCTTGTCTACCTCGTTTCACGATCAGAATTTTTTCCACTGTCTTTATATAGTTTTAGGATTGCTGTGTTCTAACATAAGATTTATCTATACCTTATATATATATATATATATATATATATATATATATATATATATATATATATATATATGAATATGCATACAGATATATTATATATATATACTGTACATATATCTATATATTTATCTATCGATATATGTGTGTATATATATACGAGTATATACATACATATATATATATATATATATATATATATATATATATATATATATATATATATATATATATATACATATATATATATATATATATACATATATATATATACATATATATATATATATATATATATATATATATATATATATATATATATATATATACACTATATGTAATCACATTGAGAACCTTGCCCTTTTCTAATGACACTATAAGATGAATGTCATTCTTTCACGAGATAAATTGCAAGCGTTAGCCCAATTTAAGGACTTGAGTAATGGATCCTAAGGGTCCTTACGAGACGATTAAGGAAGATGTAAGGGACCGTGTTAAGTGCCACTGTATTTTTTCTTAAGGGCTTCTTTTCCTCCCATATCATTATATCTGTTGGTTTGCAGATTATGTTCGTCTACAGTAGTGCCACTGCTATTGGTTGGAAATAATATTATTTTAGGAAATATTACATCGGAGTCGAGGAATTAGTAAGTTGTATACAGGGAAGGTTTAAATTTGTGACGAGACTAGAGTTTCAAAGGGTTATGAGAAAGTGGTGATGTGGTGCACAGCATGGTGAGTCTCAGGGGAACTAAAGAAAGATTCCATATGTGTGACAACTTCGTCTTGAGCCTGCTAGAGAGAGAGAGAGAGAGAGAGAGAGAGAGAGAGAGAGAGAGAGAGAGAGGAGAGGGAGAGAGAGAGAGAGAGAGAGAGAGAGAGAATTTTCTTGATTTATTTTTTTTATTTATTTATTTTTTTTTTTTTTGCGTACAACACGATTACTTTAAGAGATAAAAATATGAATATTGTTAAAATGGACTTTAAATCATCTCATACTAGGAACAAATTTGGAAGTCTTCAAATTTATTAAAGTCAGTGCTATGGTGTGGTTGAAAATATTTGTGATAATTCATTATTTTCATGTTCCAGTTGCTCATTACCGTTTTCATCTAGTGGATTTGAATTTCATAAAGAATAAGAAAAAATAATAATGTTAGTTTATAGCCTTGTCCAGTTGTAACCAAGATTATATATAGTCACACACAAAGCAAAGTAAGTACCTCGTCCTGTCCTCAGCATTTCCAGAACTGATACCAGATCCCAACACATACTTTGATAGTTAATTTTCCATTGCTCGGTAAAATTAGTGTTTATATCTTGTATTATTGGATATTTTTGGTAATTTTAGAATTAAGAAACTTTTCAGATTGGAGTGTACTGTTAAAAAGTTGCTGAAAATTATTCCTTTCATATTATGAATAAAATGAAATCCTTGCATGCTGTCTTTTACTTTGCAAAGTTTTTAATGACATGTTCTCATACAGTACTTTTAATACAGAAAATACTAATATTTTTGCTCCCAAGATGAATACGCAGTGATAATTATTCAAAGAAAGCTAGTGAGCATATTTGACTAATGCCAATTGTCAAAGTAATGGTTGGTTAATGTTCACAATTGCATTTGCTTTATTTTGCACAGTTACCACAGCAAATGTTACCTGCTTAATCTACATTACTCTTGTTTAATAATTTAAGCAATTTAATATACAATTTATTGTATATCTAGCTACCTCTAGCGGTTTCGTTCCACACACATTGTGCCTTTGTTGTCAGTTGGGATGTACGTTTGACCATGAGGAAAAAACTATTATTTAAGATTAATGGATATGGAAAGTAGTGAAAATTATTCTATAAATGATTTTAAGGATTAGCTGCAGTCAATCATTGGAAACCTAAATATAAATTATTTTTTCAAAGATAATTGATCCTCCATCAATTGGCCAAATCATGTAGGAAAACCTGAAATTAGCTTAGTTATGAGTTGCCTATAAATGTCTGATTTTCATTTAAAATTTCTTTGGTTCGGGATAGTATCTTTTATTATACATTGGATGAAGATTATTCTGGTATAGAGGAATATTTCTCTTGAAGGCTGTCACTTCGTATGAAGCTTTTTTTTTTTTTTATTAGATATAGATTTTCAAGGGAAACTTTTATATTTTCCTACGCATTTTTTACTGTTAATTTGCTTTTGAGTATCGGGTTACACAATATACGAACATTTGTGTCTAGTTTATAAAGATTTTTTTGTACTCGTTTGATATGCGTAGACTTCTTCATGAATCGTAGCATTAGTTTTTGCATATCCTCTTATAATCTTACAATATCTAGGTTGCAAGAATCCGAACTCGGAGCCTTTAAATCTAGATCAAGAGAGAATGATGAGCGAAGACAAAGATGTTTTATTTTGATTTTATCTTTTTATGGAGCCGGGATCTCTGATGTAAGTCGGCAGCTGAGCTTGCAAAGAAAATGTCGACATTTTTTGCTTGTTACCTTAAAGTTGATTCTCTCTCTCTCTCTCTCTCTCTCTCTCTCTCTCTCTCTCTCTCTCTCTCTCTCTCATCTCTCTCTCTCTCTCTCTCATTCTATGATGTTGATTTATTCCTATTTCATAGTGCTTTGTTATGAAATAGAATTTTATCAAAATACCTACTGAAAAATGAAAAATGAAAAATGAAATACCCCAGTGAATGGAGACGCCTAAACAATAATTCAGCAAATCTTAAAACTATATGGGGGAAAAGTGATCAAAGTTGGTGACATGTTTTAAATGTTATCTCTTCATAAAGGACCACAATAACTCTTGCCTTAGCCCCGTGATTTCGGCCTGATGGCTATCTCAAAGGGAACACTTGGTAGGACTCCCGTCCTGATTTGCTCGGAATCCTAAGAATTAGAGCTTGGTGGCTCTCCTGTTGCCCCGCCCAATTACGCCCACCTCCCCTCGCGCCCACTCACGTGTGAAACCAGTTGTCAACTTGTATCGTCTGGATCATCTCGGCCACACCCGATTATATTATGGAATCGCTGATAGGCTCCCATTTGCAGAGGGGT
>NC_090751.1:60380483-60382983 GCF_036898095.1 Palaemon carinicauda
ATATATATTATATATATATATATATATATAATACATACATATATATACACAGTATGAATTTTCATTATAGGCGATTGCTTAATGACGTCATTGTTTCCTACAGGAATCCTCTTATTTTCTGACCTTTAGAGTGAGCCTTTGGTTAAAAGAAACTTTTGACTTTTTCTTCATTTGTTCTATCACCTACAGCCTTTTTTCTACAAAACTGTCTTTATTAAGTGATTATCGATTAACATAACTTTCACAATTCTTTTTATATATGATGTTCTATAAATATTGTGATTAATCTTGTTGAAATTTGTGCTGTAAAAATTAGAAATTTAAAATTAACATATGAAAAGGTGAAACGTTTCAATAGTCAGAGATCCTTAGATTATGAGGAGGATAATGGTGGATCATACACTTGTATGCATAATATATATACATAAACATGCATGTACAAACACAAACGTATGGTGTGACTTGCACCATTACAGAGATTATCTACATTGCTTTCTGCTTGAAGGGGTCGTATAAAGAGAATCCCAATGATTGTTCCCATGTTGGCCCTTGGAGGTGATGCTTACTGGTACAGATAGTTTGAACCTGCTGTAGTTGCGCTCCCTGTGAACAATTTGGTTTCCGTCAGTTAATAATTTCAGGGAGTGTCTCCAGGTGTGGATATCAATATAATGTAGGTTTATTGCTCCTTTGTTTCTGTGAATCTGCATATGCCTTCGGAGTGTCAAGGTAGAGTGTCCAATATAATCTTTACTGTGAGATTTACACATCTCCTCCAGGCAGGAAAACTTACAGACTATGTTTGTACAAGCTTCCTTGGTTCTCCCGGTGCGTTACTGTTACTCACCACAAGAGCTGCAGTTAAGTTGGGCTTGCTATATATAATAAGTTTTGCCTTCTGGTAAGGGTCTTTTGGAGCAACACCTCGACTGAAAATTCCTCGCAAGGTCTGAGTTTCATCTTTGTAGGTCGGTCCAAATATAAAAGGGTGGTAGATGATAAAGCTTTTAATTAGTTTTCGTCATCGCAGGTTGTTGCATTCCGTTGAATTTGTTCTTTATGTCCTCTTGTATCAAAATGTCTGTATATCCAATATTGGTTAATAGTTGTCGAGTTAGGTTAAGGTCGGTATCTATAGAAGATGATTAAATGCCAGAGTTGAATGCCCCCAAGCTAGTAGCAAGTGCTTACGTAAAAAGAGGTTTCATGCATAAAACTTCTTGGTAAGACGTAGACTCCAAACTAAACCGAATTCAACATTAACCAGTCTATACCCACAATATTTTTTTCTAGTTAGTCAATCACTCGTCTTCTCTTCCTCGTCCTGCTTTTGCAATCACCAGGGAACCATTCCGTTATTCTTAATGTCCATCAATTATCTGTTATTCTCAAAATATGTCCTGCCTATGTCCATTTTTTACATGTTAGAATATCCTCTACTATAGTTTTCTTTCATATCCATTTTGCTCGTTTTCTGTCTCATAGTGTTATTCCCTTCATTATTTCTTTCCTTTGCTCTCTGAGTTGTAAATAGCGTATGTTCAAAGGCTCCAAGTTTCTGATGCACAAGTTAAATCTGGTAGGACCATATGATTAAATATGTTAGTCCTCTATGTAAATGTGTATGTGGTAGCTCAAGTCCCACTAATTACCGCCCAATTTCCATAACTCCCATGTTGTCTAAAGTTTTTGAACGTCTTCTGGCAAAACGTCTTATTAGGTTTGCTGAAGGTAATCATCTATCCCCTAGTTGCAATTTGGTTTTCGTAAAGGCCTTGGAGCATGTGAAGCTCGTATGATTGGCCTTGATTTTAGTGCTGCCTTTGACCGTGTTAATCATGAGACCCTTGTTTTCAAACTTAAAACAGTTGGGAGTGGGTGGGTCGTTTCTTAGCATTATTATTGATTTTTTTTTTAAGTAATAGATCTCAAAGAGTTGTTGTTGATGGACACCATAGTGAGTATAGGGATGTGATATCCGTGGTTCCACAGGGTAGTGTTCTTAGCCCATTACTTTTCATACTGTATACACATGACATGTGGTTTGGCCTAGAAAACAAGCTTGTTGTATATTCAGATGATGCTACTCTCTTTGCATTAATTCCATCCCCTGAATGTAGATCTGGGGTTGGTGAATCCCTTAATAGAGATTTAGCTAAAATTAGTGGCACGGTGCAGATTATGGGGTATGAAGTTGAATCCTAACAAAACTCAAAGTATGATTGTAAGTAGGTCAAGGACGGTGGCTCCTCAACATCCGGATCTCAGTATTGATAATGTTCCTTTAAATTTGTATGACATTTAAAATTTTAGGTGTGATTCTCGACAGCAAATTTACTTTTGAGAAACACGTTAGGTCTGTGTCTTCTTCAATTGTACAAAAAATTGGCTTTTTGAGAAAGTTTTACAAGATTTTCGGTGATCAATCTATTCAGAAGAAGTGTTTTAATTCTTTCATTCTACCTTGTTTTGAGTATTGTTCTCCTGTCTGGTCTTCAAT
>NC_090751.1:60387983-60390483 GCF_036898095.1 Palaemon carinicauda
AATCATAGAATTGCCTTGCACATTAGTATGGTCTGATAGTTTTTAGGTAATAAAAGTATGGAAAGTAACTACGATTTAGTTTTTTGCGGGTTTGTTTATTATGGTTCCTTATTTGATCACCATTGGTTGTCTTGCAGTGCTATACTATGGCTGACGTCCCAAGAAATGTCAATTGTTAATGGTCTATAACTGTCAAGAACAATCTCTTTTATGTCGGTGAATCGAACTACCATGTCTGCAGTCAGTATCCATGGAGCAGCAATTTGCATAAGTGAGTTGGCAGCAGTCATCTCTATTAGATTCAGACATCCTGACTGCAGTCGTTTCAGGAAAGAATCATATTGAACTTATCATGTAGGAACTAACTGGGATGAAAATTTAGGAGCCTTCAACACATCATTTTGTCATAATATATGTGTGCTTTAACACCATCCGTGGGTTTCATGCTGGTACACTTTGTACTAGATTATTTTTTGCTTTGGAATTGACCCCATTGTAAATTTTTTTTATTTAGATAAACTTGTAAGTTCTTTCCTGTTCGAGGATAAGAAAACCAATATGTGACGCGGCTACTTATTAAATTTAAGGCACATCTAACTCTCAAGTTTTCTATGGTCCCATACAAAATAGGTCAGGTACTAGATAGTGTTTCCTCTAACGCCTAGGCAGATGTATTTCACTCCTTGTCAATTACCCATTCTACAGTCATCGTTGTTTAACATTACCGTTTTCATCATCAAACAAGTTATGACGTTTCTATATGTTATTACTTATTAGTCTTTTCATATGCAAAGTCAATGTCTATGCGGATCAAAATTGTACCCAACAATACATCTTTGCGGGCCACTTAGTGATAATACCACACATGTGATAGTGTCACGATTTGTCACGTGCCATGTAGCTGTTGGACTGGCATCCACTTCTTCTAAAGTTTTAATTAGCTTGGCTTTTTTCACCTGTATGAATGAAACTCACTTTCTCGTGCTTTTGATACTATGATTAAGTGCAATCTTGAGGTGCGTTGAAATTTAAAGTCCCGTATTTACAAATAATAAAGGTTAAATGTCTTGATTTTTCTTATGTCCATAATGTACTAATCAGTTCTCAGTAGGTAGATTATTTAACTAGAATTTCTAGATTGGCATTACTTTTTAATTAGGAAGGCTCCATAATGTTTTTCGAACATTAACGTTACGTAACCAATCGGATCCCTGAGTATATCATCATCACCAAAAGAAAACAAGTCTCCGAAACTGTTCCCACCAGAAGAGGAATGACTTCGAATTCCTTCCCCATTCTCTTCCTTCCTTCCCCCAAACCCAGACCAGCATACATCCCCCATCATCCCCCATCACCCATCCCCTCCTCAGCATCACTGTACACCCCCACCATCCCTCCCAAGTGGTCAGACTGTGACGTTAGGAGTAGCAATTATTAATGAGCAAGCCAGTTCCCAGTGCCTCTGTCGTATACATACAGTAGTCGTTGGGTGCCGTCTAGGGCTTGTGTTTTGTGCAAGTTTATAGGCGTCGGACCACTTGCAATCTTGAAAAAGCTACAAATCTATCGTATGTATGGGGGCTGTGGCAAACGCGGTTTAATTCGTTGCTTTGCTACCGAGAGGAAATGAATGGTGCCTGTTAGTGACATAAGTTGTGTATGTTATTGCAGGGGGTGAGTGATTAGCAGCTCATTACCAATAGCTATAGCTCTCTCTCTCTCTCTCTCTCTCTCTCTCTCTCTCATCTCTCTCTCTCTCTCTCTCTCTCTCTCTCTCTCTCTCTCTCTCTCTCTCTCTCTCTCTTGTTTATATTATCAGCAATTATTGGATTGTTTATATCTTGAAATTAAGGTGTGAACTATTGTAGAGAAATAATTTGATTTTTGTTAGGATCGTGTAATGAATAATTGCAACAATTAGTAATCGTTGCCAAAATATTATTATTATTATTATTATTATTATTATTATTATTATTATTATTATTAGCTAAGCTACAACCGTAGTTGGAAAAGCAGGATACAACTAGTCCAAGGTCTCCAACAAGAAAAATTGCCCTGTGAGGAAAAGAAATAAGGAAATAAACTATATAAGAGATTTAATGTGTAAAAAATATGAAATTCAAGATTATGAACTAGTTCAAATAGATATTTTATATATAAACTAAAGAGTGACTTAGGTCAACCTGTCCAGCATAATAACATTCAATTCAAGTTTGAGCTTCTGAAGTTCCAGCGATTCACTGCCATATGAGGAACATTCCACAATCTCGTCACAGCAGGAATAAAACTTCTAGACTACTGTGTATTATTGAGCTTTGTGATGGATAAAGGCAGACTGTTAGAATTAACTGCATACTTAGTTCTACTTATGAGAATGGTACAGTCAGGGAAGATTTGAATGCAAAGGATGATCAGAATTATGAAAAATCATATGCAACATGCATAAAGAACTAAATGAATGACGGTGTCAAAGATTGAAACCAAGATTAGCAATAAGAAA
>NC_090751.1:60397983-60400483 GCF_036898095.1 Palaemon carinicauda
GCTGAAGACCAGACCGGAGAACAATACTCAAAACAAGGTAGAATAAAAGAATTAAAACACTTCTTCAGAATAGATTGATCACCAAATATCTTAAAAGACTTTCTCAATAAGCCAATTTTTTTGTGCAATTGAAGAAGACACAGACCTTATATGTTTCTCAAAAGTAAATTTGCTGTCAAGAATCACGCCTAAAATTTTGAAAGAGTCATACAAATTTAAAGAAACATTATCAATACTGAGATCCGGATGTTGAGGAGCCACCGTCCTTGACCTACTTACAATCATACTTTGAGTTTTGTTAGGATTCAACTTCATACCCCATAATTTGCACCATGCACTAATTTTAGCTAAATCTCTATTAAGGGATTCACCAACCCCAGATCTACATTCAGGGGATGGAATTGATGCAAAGAGAGTAGCATCATCTGCATATGCAACAAGCTTATTTTCTAGGCTAAACCACATGTCATGTGTATATAGTATGAAAAGTAATGGGCCAAGAACACTACCCTGTGGAACACCGGATTATCACATTCCTATATTCACTATGGTGCCCATCAACAACAACTCTTGAGATCTACTACTTAAAAAATCAATAATAATGCTAAGAAACGACCCACCCACTCCCAACTGTTTCAGTTTGAAAACAAGGGCCTCATGATTAACACGGTCAAAGGCAGCACTAAAATCAAGGCCAATCATACGAACTTCCCGACCACAATCAAGGGATTTCTGTACTGCATTGGAGATTGTAAGAAGGGCATCACATGCTCCAAGGCCTTTCCGAAAACCAAATTGCAAACTAGGGAATAGATGATTACCTTCAGCAAACCTATTAAGACGTTTTGCCAGAAGACGTTCAAAAACTTTAGATAATATGGGAGTTATGGAAATTGGGCGGTAATCAGTGGGACTTGAGCTACCACAAACACATTTACATAGAGGAGTAACATTACCAATTCTCCAACAAGTGCTAAAAGCTCCTCTTCTTGCTAACTTGCGTAAAATAACAGATAACTTTGGAGCTAAGAAATCTGCTGTCTTTATAAAAAACAAAGGAAAAATACCATTAGGGTCTACACCTCCATAAGCATCAAGGTCCAACAACAGAGCTTTAATCTCACGAGATCGAAAAGCTAAACTAGTTAGTTTAGCCTCAGGAAAACAGGAATGAGGAAGTTCAAGTTTTTTCATTACTCTGTTTACTGTCAAAAACATCAGCCAAAAGGTTGCCTTTTCCTTTGGACAGTGAGTGACTGAGCCATCTGGTTTAAGTAAAGGAGGAACTGTTGCATCTACACCAAGAGTGCAGATTTAAGGGTAGACCACCATTTATGTTCCTGAGTTGTACCAGAGAGGGTTTCTTTTATGATTAAATTGTACTCCTTTTCAGTTGAGGCATAAACTCTCTGAGCAAAAGCTCGAAGCTGAGTATAGTTGTTCCAGGTCAAATCTGATCTGTTACCCTTCCAAAGGTGATAGGCCTCCTGCTTCTCCAAATAAGCACGTCTACAATCATCATTGAACACGGTTTGTCCTTCATTCGGTACCTTAGCACACGAGAAGGGATACGCCTATCAATTATGTTGACTAGATTCTCATTCAAAGGGGACAACAGGATCTACACTATTATATAATTGTGACCAATTCAAGCACAAAAGATCATGCAAAATCCCATTCCAGTCTGCTTGGGATTTCATATAAATTTTACAAGAATATGATATATCAGGGACAGGCTGCTCAGTCTTCACTAATAATGAAATCAAGGCATGATCAGAAGTCCCGACTGGAGAACCAACCTTACTAGTTATAACGCCAGGGGAGTCAGTGTATACGAGGTCCAAGCAATTACCAGACCTGTGAGTAGCTTCATTTATGATTTGCTCACAGCCTGATTCTGAGGCAAAGTCTAAAGCTCTTAAGCCATGGCGATCAGTAGGAGAGATAGAACTCAACCACTCCTATGGTGAGCATTAAAATCACCAACAAAGACAAACGAAGCCTTTCTATCATCTTCTTGTATCTTAGCCATAATGGTAAGAAGACAATCAAAGATAGAATCATCCATGTCTGGATTCCGGTAGATTGAACACAAATAAAAGTTGTTATGCCTGCCACAAACTTTTATTACCTGAATCTCATGACATCCACATTGATAGCAGGACTTATGAGAAGCAGGGTACTCGGTCCCTAATATACACCGCCATTCCCCTGGCCCTAGGAATGGAATCACGTTTCAGCATTATTGGCTTCTTAAAACCAGTTATAAGGAGCTCAGATGAGTGCCTCATATTAGAAACCAAAGTTTCTGAGCACAAAAGAATATCATACTGTCTGGACGCAACTGTAAGGTCTCGGATATTTGCATGAAGACCACGAATATTGCAATACAGAAGACGACATTGACGAAATCTAGGACGTACTGGTCCCGGATTTTGCTCAATGTCTCCAGACAGCATAAGAATTAATAGAAATAAAAAAGACACATCATACTTAAAAC
>NC_090751.1:60405483-60411383 GCF_036898095.1 Palaemon carinicauda
AAAACCTGTTGTTCTTGCGAGTATTTTTTCACTATGGCCATTAGTTAGAATAACATTCTTTGAGTGCATTGTAGGATCAGTTGGAAATTACATCTCTTGGCTATGTTTTTGATGAAAGGAACACCCCTCTCTCTCTCTCTCTCTTCTCTCTCTCTCTATCCTCTCTCTCTCTCTCTCTCTCTCTCTCTCTCTCTCTCTCTCTCCAGACTTCTTTAAACACTTACCTCAAAATACTTACATATGACAGCAAATATTTGAGGAAGAGGTATAGCACTTGAAATTGATAGAAACTTTAAACAACTTGAAGTGGTAAAGGACTCTCTTGAGCTTTTCATGTTTGTGTAGTTTCAGTCGCCTTCTTCTATGCTGCTATTGACCTTCAGTTAGAATTTATTTTTTACAGTACCTCTCTTAGCCGAAAATGATTATGAATAAAGAAATATTCCTGTTAGTATTTTTGTTTAAATATTTTGCTTCGCTGTTAAATTTGACTATAAAAAAAAATTTCTTCAAATGCAGTTGGCTCACTGATTGCCAATTAACGATGACATAGAAACTTAATATGAACCGAAATTTATAATAATCTCACTAAATGTTTTTTTTTTTTGCCAATAGTTTTCTTATTTTTGCCGTATTTGTAAAATTTTCTTAATTTTTACTTGTTGATGTAATCTTCTCTTAAAACACGCAAGGCAGTGGCGCTGCGTTGAAACCGTTGTCATTAAAAGAGCATTAATTAGGGAAAATATAACGAGTTTAAACATGCAATACATTCGATGCACTTGGTATTTGTAGTAACATTCGCTTTTCGCAAGCGGTGAGTATTAAGACTGATTAGAACCATTTCATTCCATGAAGAGAAATTTGTTCGCAACTCGGCTAGAGACGAATCTCTCTCTCCTCTCTCTCTCTCTCTCTCTCTCTCTCTCTCTCTCTCTCTCTCTCTCTCTCTCTCTCTCAATTTTAGTTTTTCGTTCCTTATATGAGAGAAGGCGAAGTGAACGATAGTGGAAACTACTGTTAAAAAAGCCGTAATTTTAATCAGAAATTCTCCGTAAGAATATCTTGCTCTCAGCCCGTATTTCAGTAAATACAGACGACCGTAATTTTACCCTACTTTGTTTTCATTTTTTACGGGTTGGTGACCTTAATATCCCTCTTTTACGTCAATATATCTTCTTTTAAAACAGTAAATGCCTGACAACATTTATTCCAGAATATTAACCGTTTTTACGGCTAATTTTTAATAAGTGCATATTGATAAATTTTGGTGAAATGCTTTGTCAAATAACGAAATACCCCCTACGCCAATTGGCTTCGCTGTTCTTTTCTCTGGCCGCATGCAGTAGAAAGTGATTCCACTATAAATACCCATGACTTCAAAGGCCAGACTGTAAACCCAAATGCTCTGCGTAGGATTCGTCGTTTCATCTTCTCAGCAACACGCCCTTTAACGTATTTTTTCCGTTACTTAAGAAGTGTCGTTGAGAGCAATTATGTATGAGCTATGTATGACGTAATGCCTCTTTGTGCTACAATAGGTTTCGTTGTTTGTTTGTTGCGAGTGGCGCTATTTTCATACCGTAATCGTTATTATTTAAAGCTCTGGGTATGTTCCTTACAAAGTTAATTGTTTCAATTTTAGGCTATACTTATAAAGTAGTATAAAACATGCTTATTCTGATGTGTTGTTCTTACATATTTATACTAAGCGTTTTATTTATTTAGCAATGATACTTGTGCAAGTGCAAATGAGGATATTTGTTTAGGTTACAGATATATAACTTTGGAGTTGAAACTATAAGGAGATGTGTTCTGACCCGGTGACTTATCATAAGATATTGTATATCATTCTCTGATTCACTATCACCTGTAAGGTAAGAAACACCGCTGTCTTAAAGTTGCTCGTTTTTGACAAATATTTGCGAAAAACATATTTCAGGCGATTTCACGTTTCCCAACAGTAATATCTCATCTCTCTCTCTCTCTCTCTCTCTCTCTCTCTCTCTCTCTCTCCTCTCTCTCTCTCTCCTCCTCTCTCTCTCTCTCTCTCTCTGGTCTTATTGGAAGTTACTTCAATTGATTTGACATTTAGAAAGAGCACTGGGTCGCCCAGTTGACACCAGCAACAGTGTTGATCAACATAATCTATGAAGTTTTCTATTTTTACACAAGTCTTTCAGTTTATTATCGTCTAGAAAGTATATAGTAAATACTTCTTTCTTCTATTGTACCTTGAATGCCAATTTGATATTATTGTTTATGGTTTTCTCCTCAATGCTTGTAAGAAATGGAATGAAATTATTTTAGTTTCATTTTCATTATTTAGTATATATAATTTATATATTAATATATATATATATATATATATATATATTATATATATATATATATTTATTTATATCTATATACATATATATGTATTTATATAGTATATTATATATAATATATATATACATATATATATATATATATATATATATACTATATATATATATATTCTAAATATATGTGTATATGGTGTGTAAATATGTTTATATGTATATATAAATGTGTGTACACACACACACACCACACACACACATTATATATATATATATATATATATATATATATATATATATATATATATATATATATAATATATATAATGTATGTATGTATGTATGTATGTATGTATATAGACGTTTATGTGTATACTGTATATATGTGTATAAACATATATTTATATGTATACATAATGTATGTAGTATATATATATATATATATATATATATATATATATATATATATATATATATATATATATATATATATATATAATATACACACATATGTATATATATATATATATATATATATATATATATATATATATATATATATATGTATGTATATATATATATATATATATATATATATATATATATATATATATTTATATATATATATAGTATATATATATATTTATATATATATGTGTGTGTATCTATATCTATGGGTACACGCGTACATTGAATGAATGATGACATCTTTACAAGCTACATAAATTTACAGACTTTAAGCCATTCAACAACAAAAACTAAATTAGCAAATTATTGTTTACTATGAATTTTTTTCCACCATACGCGCTACTGCGTACAACCGTCGATTCATTTTCTGATACGCCTTGGCAATGGAATCTCTGTCTGACGTACTCAGTGTCAAGGTCACGCTGAAAGAGATTCATGAAATGAACCCTAATCAATGTAGGTGGGGGCAGCCTCTCTCTCTCTCTCTCTCTCTCTCTCTCTCTCTCTCTCTCTCGAGAGAGAGAGAGAGAGAGAGAGAGAGAGAAGAGGAGGAGAGAGAGATGAGAGAGAGAGAGAGAGAGAGAAGTTTAAAGGCTTGATGGGGTTATTCCGCTTATTTGAATCGAATAGTTTTAACTTTAACTTAATAAGTTATAGGATAAGTAGTCTTAAGATACCATTGCGGGCGTCCCTTTCAACCTTTCCTTGCTGGTTCCCTACCCAGGTCCTATTTATTTTCTTCAATCTGTTCATCTGTATGACATCTTTTTATACTCCCTTCCATTCTTTCTTCCTAACCCTCATCCCCTCCATTTGTTATTATTCTTCGGCTTCTACAAAGTCATTCTTTACTTCTGATCTTTTCTGTTTGACTTCTTCGTAGCCTATTATTATTCATTTAACTCCTTTCTTCCTTAATTATTCTTCTCGTCAAACCGATGTTCATCATCATTATCATTAACATCATTATTCACCTTTTCCATATATCTTTATCCTTCATCCCCTCGTCGCTTCCTGCTTCTCTTCTTACTCTTCTCATGTTATTTCCCTCCTCCTTTTTACTCCTCTTCTCATTCCCACCCCTCTCTTATTCCACATTCGTCATCGTCTTTGCCTCGGCCATGATCAGCCAATACTTCTTGAAGCATCTTGAGGTGCCATACCCAAGGTAAATATTGAGATTGCCAACGCACCCGTCTTTTTCAAACCTTAACACTCAACGCCCGAAAACAAATAGGCACTAATTTCCTTCTGCTTTTGCTTTGGCTTTTCTGGTTTCTTTTTAACATTTAGGAAGGTTTGTTATTTTTTTCTAGCGTTATTTTGGCCAGTCTTTCTAGTTTGTGTATTGCCTTTGTCTCAGAGTTTTTTTTTATGTATTCTTTACGCTTTTCAGATTTCAACTGATCTGGTCTCTTGTGAATCTATTGTCAGATTAACATGTAATATTATTTACGACTTAAACTTTTTAATGTATAAACAGGACCATGCATACATGTATGGAGCCCATTATGTACAAAAATGCGCTTACTAACTCGTTGTTATTAAAAGTATTGTCTATCTTGGTAGGGGAAGGGAGGGAACTTGCATCTGTCATAGAATCTATTTTAATGTAAAATTGAGGGGTAACTTGATAGTTAAGTTACACATCAACTGTCTCGTGTTACGTTAGTGACAATAGAAAACGGAATTTGTGACATATCTTAGTTGAGAAAGTAACAAGAATGTTGTTGTAAGTATTTTTTTCTAAACATATTTGAGTAGAATGTAGTTGGCATGAAATGTTTTTGTGAAATGCTCTGGGTACGAGACGATATTTGAATCGCATGAAATATATTTTTTTTTCTATTCAAAGTAGAGGAATAATTGAACCAAACTAGGGTAACGTAACATTTATATCATTGAAGGAATATTGAATATTTTTATTTATTAGATGTAATGGATTTCGTGTAGAAAAACTGGCACTGGAGGAGAGGTTAAATAAGAAACACGACTACCTATAGCTAACTGAAGTTTTTCATGGAACAAAAGAGGAAACGATACTTTTACCTTCATTGCTGTAGTTATGATTTTTATCTTTTCTTCCCATACTTTTATTATGACTTTGCCTTTATAAGACGATCTTGATACAAATATATTAATTGATCTGGTCTGGTATAGTCGTATTGCGCAGGATGAGGAAAATATTTTTTTATAACTGACTTCCTTGACGAATATAGATTAGCATAGCAATTGATCCACTTAAGGTGCATTGATGCATATTTTCATTTATTTGATTTTATTGGGTTCATATCTGCTGCCCTAAAAGGGTTTCTCAAGGGATATTCCAGCTAAAGGATAATAGATTATCTCTTTAATCTTCCTTATCAGTTCTCATAAGGGCCTCCCACTTAACGTCTTACATACTTTCTCTTCACTTCCCTATAGTGTCCATATACCCATATACGTGTGTACTACTGGATTAGATGTTTGCAATATGGATTATGGGAAGTTTTTTTTTTTTAGTGCATCACAGAAATGATAGACATCGAGGTGCTCTCCGTTTTAGCCTTGGCCTTTTACGCCTGTCGTATTGTATAACGCTACAACTATATATCATCATCCGTAAATGGAAATCCTGTTTTTATAACGCAGGTTTACACTCATTGCATCTTGTACGCCACAGTGATGCCATCTTTTAAAACTCTATCAGCTACTTTGGCCTAAGACTTTTTGACCATCACATAAACATTCTCTCTCTCTCTCTCTCTCTCTCTCTCCTCTCCTCTCTCTCTCTCCTCTCTCTCTCTCTCTCTTTCCTAAGCCCCACTGAACCCTATATTTACAACTCTCCATCTACGGCATGGCTCCATCTATATCATTTCTCAGCCTACAGTGTCTCTCTCTCTGTCGTCGTCATCTCCTTTCTATGTCCATGGACGTCTCACCTGTGCCAACATAATACTCATCCCTTGGACGTCGTGTCTTTCACAGAGGTGGGGTTTCTCCATGAGTGACTCTACGCCGACATTACTACATTTATATATAATGTTGACCTTTTAAAACTGGTGGGTATTATTATTTCTGCCATAGAAGGCAAACATCCTGTGGTTTAAGTATTATATTGTT
>NC_090751.1:60411883-60416883 GCF_036898095.1 Palaemon carinicauda
AATACGCTAGCGATAATTATTCAAAGAAAGCTAGTGGGGATATTTGACTAATGCCATTTGTCAAAGTAATGGTTGGTTAGTGTTCAAAATTGCATTTGCTTTTTTTGCACAGTTACCACAGCAAATGTTACTTGCTTAATCTACATTACTGGTGTTTAATAATTTAAGCAATTTAATATACAATTTATTGTATATCTAGCTACCTCTAGCTGTTTCGTTCCACACACATTGTGGCCTTTGTTGTCAGTTGGGATGTACGTTTGACCATGAGGAAAAAACTATTATTTAAGATTTAATGGATATGGAAAGTAGTAAAATTATTTTATAAATGATTTTGAGGATTAGCTGCAGTCAATCATTGGAAACCTAAAATAAATTATTTTTCAAAGATAATTGATCCTCCCATCAATTGGCCAAGTCATGTAGGAAAACCTGAAATTAGCTTAGTTATGAGTTGCCTATAAATGTCTGATTTTCATTAGAAATTTCTTTGGTTCGGGATAGTATTTTTATTATACATTGGATAAATATTATCCTGGTATAGAGTAATATTGCTCTTGAAGGCTGTCACGGGTTCGTATGAAGCCTTTTTTTTTATTAGATATAAATTTTCAAGGGAAACTTTTATATTTTCATACGCATTTTTACTGTTAAATTTTCTTTTGATTATCGGGGTACACAATATACGAACACTTGTGTCTAGTTTATAAAGATTTTTTTTTTTTTACTCGTTTGACATGCGTAGACTTCTTCGTTAATTCTAGCATTAGTTTTTGCATATCCTCTTATAATCTTACAATATCTAGGTTGCAGGACTCAGAACATGGAGCCTTTAAATCTAGATCAAGTGAGAATGATGAGCGAAGACAAAGATGTTTTATTTTGATTTTATCTTTTTATGGAGCCGGGATCTCTGATGTAAGTCGGCAGCTGAGCTTGCAAAGAAAATGTCGACATTTTTTGCTTGTTACCTTAAAGTTGATTCTCTCTCTCTCTCTCTCTCTCTCTCTCTCTCTCTCTCTCTCTCTCTCTCTCTCCTCTCTCTCTCTCTCTCTCTCTCTCTCATTCGATGATGTTGATTTATTCTATTTCATAGTGCTTTGTTATGAAATAGAATTTTAATCAAAATACCTTCTGAAAAATGAAAAATGAAATAACCCAGTGAATGGAGACGCCTAAACAATAATTCAGCAAATCTTAAAACTTTAAGGGGGAAAAGTGATCAAAGTTGGTGACATGTTTTAAATGTTATCTCTTCATAAAGGACCACAATATCTCTTGCCTTAGCCCCGTGATTTCGGCCTGATGGCTATCTCAAAGGGAACACTTGGTAGGACTCCCGTCCTGATTTGCTCGGAATCCTAAGAATTAGAGCTCGGTGGCTCTCCTGTTGCCCCGCCCAATTACGCCCACCTCCCCTCGCGCCCACTCACGTGTGAAACCAGTTGTCAACTTGTATCGTCTGGATCATCTCGGCCACACCCGATTATATTATGGAATCGCTGATAGGTTCCCATTTGTAGAGGGGTTTTAAGGTCTCTCTCTCTCTCTCTCTCTCTCTCTCTCTCTCTCTCCTCTCTCTCTCCTCTCTCTCTCTCTCTCTCTCTCTCTCTAAGAAAGATTCGCCAAGAGACTTGAATTCCTAATTCCCTCCAATAGAAATACTTATTCATTTTACCAAGATGGTTATAGAAATGTTAAACTAGTTACTCTATATATGAAATTTTCCAGCAAATGCAGTAACCAAAAAAAAAAAAAAAAAAAAAAAAAGGAAAAAAATCATAGTCCAAGTCTGATATTTACTGTTATTAGTACGATATCTAACAGACTTCTTCTCTGCAAATTAACATTCTTGCATGAATCACTTGTAGCTATGCAACTGCAGAAGATTGTCATGGGAGATTTTCAATTCCTGTGCCTCATCCTTCCCTCCTGCTGCTGCCGAGTCGGTTGATGCGATTGTGGGCCATGCTCGATTTGAACACCCATACTCCAAATCACTTCCCACAATTCCCACTCTTTTTTATCTTGCTCTTATTATTTTATTTCCTTCTTTTCATCCTCCTGTTAATTTATTTATTCCTCATCCCCTCCTTGATGGCATTTTTTATGACATGTCTCCGTCCTCCTAGCGTTTTATTTCTTTTTAATCCTTATTTATTCTTCTCTCCTTCCTCCTGATACTTTATTACTTTTTTCCATACTCCCAGTATTTTATTTTGCCCATCTACCATCATATTCTATTTCCATCTCGTCCTTTTCCGGATATTCTATTTAACTTTTCGCCCTATATTTTATTTCCTTCTCATCCTTTTATCCCCCTCTTTATATTTTATTTCTTTCTCATCTCCCTCCTAGTATTTTATTTAATATTTTCCAACTTCCCGCTATTCTATTTCCTTCTTATCAGTCTTATGGTATTTATATCTTTAATCCTCAGTCTAGTATTTTATTATTTTTCATCTTCCGTATAATATTTCATTACCATCTCGTCTTCCTCCTTGTGTTTTATTCCCTACTTATTTTCATCTCAGTATTTTGAGTGCTTATTTTCATTATCCTCCTTATATTTTATTTTCTCATCATCCTCTTAGCAGTATTCCTTCTCATCCTCTTATTAGCAATTTTCCTTTTTATCCTCCTCATTGTTATTTATTTCCTTTTCATCCTCTTTCCAACATTTTATTTCCTTCGCCTTCATCTAACATTTACAGTATCTATTTTTATATTTTCTATTCTTAATTAACACTGGAATATTGGTGAACTTCGTTAATGAAAATCATATTGCTCTATTATTGCAAAGGAGGGCAAAGACGAAGACTCGTCCATGCCTTTTTTTTTCTTTCTCCTTATTCTTGAAAAAACTGCACCTTCTTGAAATTGGATAATACGAAACATTAAAGCATAAGAGAATTTCTAATTTGTCCATGGGCAAGTTTTGAATACACACAGTATATCTAACAATTTATTGCTTCCGTGATGACAGGTACATCAAACATCGGTTAGACATTTTTTGTTTTTTTCAAATTACATTATTTTAATATTGTGTAAATATTTTTGCATACACGCGAGATTTTTCTTGATTATAGTGATGACCATTTTAAAAAGCAATTATTTCTCGCATAATGTCTTACAAAAGATGCCTGCTTAGCTATCACAGATATCATATAATTTAAGTAAATAACACTTTAAAAATCTGATTTTCTCTCTCTCTCTCTCTCTCTCTCTCCTCTCTCTCTCTCTCTCTCTCTCTCTCTCTCTCTCTCTCTCTCTCTCTCTTTTTCTAGCAATTTACATAAATATGTAAATTAATGCCCAATTTCCTTAAAGAAATTACCGAATTCGGCACAGATATCCTAATGCAGAAGACCGTCTCCTCTGACAAGCGCAGACTTTCTTGCAAAATAACACATCAAGATATTTATGACAGTAAAATAGGAGATCGGAAGAAAGAAGCCGAAATTCACTTGATTATGGGTTTGCGAGAGTTCATTGCCGTAATTACTGTGATGTCTTACTGCCCTTGTCATTAGTGCATCGTTTACCCGCTTATTAAGGTCTTAAGTGAGGTTCATCTAGAGGAATGTCGGCGCGTGGCCCCTTGATTGTTTGTGTGCAACCTAATTTAGGAAATATGTAATTGTGTATTCAAATGAAGGTGTATGCGCTTATACTTACATCCCCCCCCCCACACACACACACACATATATATATATATATATATATATATATATATATATATATATATATATATATATATATATATATATATATATATATATATATACATATTTGTGTGTGTGTATATACAGTATATACATATATATACGGGATGAATATATATATATATATATATATATATATATATTATATATATATATATATATATATATATATATATATACGTATTACATACAGTATATATACACAGTATGAATTTTCATTGGAGGCGAATGCTTAATGACGTCATTGTTTCTTACAGGAATCCTCGTATTTTCTGACCTTTAGAGTGAGCCTTTGGTTAAAGAAAATTTAGACTTTTTCTTCATTTGTTCTATCAATACAACCCTTTTCGATAAAACTGTCTTTATTAAGTGATTATCGATTAACATAACTTTCACAATTCTTTTTATATATGATGTTCTATAAATATTGTGATTAATCTTGTTGAAATTTGTGCTGTAAAAATTAGAAATTTAAAATTAACATATGAAAAGGTGAAACGTTTCATTAGTCAGAGATCCTTAGATTATGAGGAGGATAATGGCGGATCATACACTTGTATGCATAATATATATACATAGACATGCGTGTATAAACACAGACGTATGGCCTGACCTGCACCATTACAGAGATTATCTACATTGCTTTCTGCTTGAAGGGGTCGTATAAAGAGAATCCCAATGATTGTTCAGTGTTGGCCCTTGGAGGTGATGCTTACAGGTACAACTAGTTTGAACCTGCTGTAGTTGTTCTCCCTGTGAACAATTTGGTTTCCGTCAATTAATAATTTCAGGGAGTGTCTCCAGGTGTGGATATCAATATTATGTAGATTTATTGCTCCCTTGTTTCTTTGAATCTGCATATGCCTACGGAGTGTCATGGTAGTGTGTCCAATGTAATCTTTACTGTGAGATTTACACATCTCCTCCAGGCAGGTAAACTTACAGACTATGTTTGTACAAGCTTCCTTGGTCCTCCCGGTGCGTTACTGTTACTCACCACAAGAGCTGCAGTTAGGTTGGGCTTGCTATATATAATAAGTTTTGCCTTCTGGTAAAGGGCCTTTGGAGCAACACTTCGATTGAAAATTCCTCGCAAGGTCTGAGTTTCCTCTTTGTAGGTCGGTCCAAATATAAAAGGGTGGTAGATGATAAAGCTTTTTTTTTTAATTAGGTTTCGTCATCGCAGGTTGTTGCATTCAGTTGAATTTGTTCTTTATGTCCTCTTCTATCAAAATGTCTGTATATCCAATATTGGTTAATAGTTGTCGAGTTCGG
>NC_090751.1:60421883-60426883 GCF_036898095.1 Palaemon carinicauda
TCTAACTCTCAAGTTTTCTATGGTCCCATACAAAATAGGCCAGGTACTAGATAGTGTTTCCTGTAACGCCTATAGGAAGATGTATTTCACTCCTTGTCAATTACCCATTCTACAGTCATCGTTGTTGAACATTACCATTTTCATCATCAAACAAATTATGACGTGTCTGTATGTTATTACTTATTAGTGTTTTCATATGCAAAGGCAATGTCTATACAAATCAAAATTGCAGCCAACAATACATCTTTGTGGGCCACTTGGTGATAATACCACACACGTGATGGTGTCACGATTTGTCACGTGCCATGTAGCTGTTGGACCGACATCCACGTCTTCTGAAGTTTTAATTGGCTTGGCTTTTTTCACCTGTATGAATGAAACTCACTTTCTTGTGCTTTTGATATTATGATTAAGTGCAATCTTGAGGTGCGTTGAAATTTAAAGTCCCGTATTTACAAGTAATAAGGGTTAAATGTCTTGATTTTTTTATGTCCATAATGTACTAATCACTTCTCAGTAGGTAGATTATTTAACTAGAATTTCTAGATTGGCATTATTTTTCATTAGGAAGGCTCCATAATGTTTTTCGAATATAAACGTTACGTAACCAATCGGATCCCTGAGTATATCATCATCACCAAAAGAAAACAAGTCTCCGAAGCTGTTCCCACTAGAAGAGGAATGACTTCGAATTCCTTCCCCATTCTCTTCCTTCCTTCCCCCAAACCCAGACCAGCATACATCCCCCATCATCCCCAACACCCATCCCCTCCTCAGCATCACTGTACACCCCCACCATCCCTCCCAAGTGGTCAGACTGGGACGTTAGGAGTAGCAATTATTAATGAGCAAGCCAGTTCCCAGTGCCTCTGTCGTATACATACAGTAGTCGTTGGGTGCCGTCTAGGGCTTGTGTTTTGTGCAAGTTTATAGGCGTCGGAACACTTGCAATCTTGAAAAAGCTACAAATTTATCGTATGTATGGGGGCTGTGGCAAACACGGTTTAATTTGTTGCTTTGCTACCGAGAGGAAATGAATGGTGCCTGTTAGTGACAATATGTGTATGTTATTGCAGGGGGTGGAGTGATTAGCAGCTCATTACCAATAGCTCTCTCTCTCTCTCTCTCTCTCTCTCTCTCTCTCTCTCTCTCTCTCTCTCTCTCTCTCTCCTCTCTCTCTCTCTCTCTCTCTGTTTATATTATCAGCAATTATTGGATTGTTTATATCTTTTGAAATTAAGGTGTGAACTATTGTAGAGAAATAATTTGATTTTTGTTAGGATCGTGTAATGAATAATTGCAACAATTAGTAATCGTTGCCAAAATATTATTATTATTATTATTATTATTATTAGCTAAGGTACAACCGTAGTTGGAAAAGCAGGATGCTACAAGTCCAAGGTCTCCAACAAGAAAAATAGCCCTATGAGGAAAGGAAATAAGGAAATAAACTATATAAGAGAATTAATGAGTAAAGAATATGAAATTTAAGATTATTAACAAGTTAAAATAGATATTTTATATATAAACTGTAAAGAGTGACTTAGGTCAACCTGTCCAGTATAATAACATTTAATTCAAGTTTGAGCTTCTGAAGTTCCAGCGATTCACTGCCATATGAGGAACATTCCACAATCTCGTCACAGCTGGAATAAAACTTCTAGACTACTGTGTATTATTGAGCTTTGTGATGGATAAAGACAGACTGTTAGAATTAACTGCATACTTAGTTCTACTTATCAGAATGGTACAGTCAGGGAAGATTTGAATGCAAAGGATGATCAGAATTATGAAAACTCATATGCAACATGCATTAAGAACTAAATGAATGACTGTCAAAGATTGATATCAAGATCAGGAATAAGAAATTTATTAGTCCTCAAGATTTTGTCCAACAAACTAAGAAGAGAGTCGGCAAATGAAGACCAGACGGGAGAACGATATTGGAAACAAGGTATGATGAAAAATTAAGAATTTTTACTGAATATATTGATCACCAAAAATCTTGAAAAGACTTTCTTAATAAGCCATTTTTTGTGTAATTGAAAAGGAAACAGCCCGAATGTGTTTTGCAAAAGTAAATTTACAATGAAAAATAGCACCCAAGATTTAAAGAGAGTTATATATAGTTAAAGAATCCTTATCAGTGCAGAGACATGGATGTTGAGGAGCCACTTTCCTCGACCTACTTACAATCATACTTTTAAATTTTGTTAAGGTTCAACTCTATAATCTGCGCCATGCACTAATATTAGCTATATCTCTATTAAGGCATACAGCAACCCCAGATCTGCATTCAAGAGATGGAATTATTGCGAAGAGAGTGGCATATGCAGCCAGTGTTTCTTGGCCAAACTACATTTCATGTGTATATTATTATTATTATTATTATTATTATTATTATTATTATTATTATTATTATTATTATCATTTATTATTATTATTATTATTATTATTATTATTATTATTATTATTATTATTATTATTATTACTTGCTAAGCTACAACCCTAGTTGGAAAAGCAGAATGCTATAAGCCCAGGGGCTCCAACAGGGAAAATAGCTCAGTGAGGAAAGGAAACTAAGAAAAGTAAAATATTTTAAGAAGAGCAACAAGATTAAAATAAATATCTCTTATACAAACTATAAAAACTTTAACAAAACAAGAGGAAAAGAAAGAAGATTGAATAGTGTGCCCTAGTGTACCTTCAGGCAAGAGAACTCTAACCCAAGAAGGTAGAAGACCATGGTACAGAGGCTATGGCACTACACAAGATTAGAGAACAATTGTTTGATTTTGGAGTTTCCTTCTACTAGAAGAGTTGCTTACAATAGCTAAGAGTCTCTTCTACCCTTACAAAGAGGAAAGTGGCCACTGAACAATTACAGCGCAGTAAGAAGAAATTATCTGGTAATCTCAGTGTTGTCAGGTGTATGAGGACAGAAGAGAATATGTAAAGAATAGGCGAGACTATTCGGTGTGTGTGTGTGTGTGTGTTTGTAGGCAAAAGGAAAATGAACCGTAACCAGAGAGAAGGATCCAATGTACTATCTGGCTAGTCAAAAGACCTCACAACCCTCTAGCGGTAGTATCTCAACGGGTGGCTGGTGCCCTGGCCGACCTACTACTTATAGTAATGGGCCCAGAATGCTACCGTATGGAACACCTAATATCACATTCCTATATTCACAACGGTGCTCATTAACAACTACTGTTTGTAATCTATTACTCAAAACTTCAATAATGATTGAGTTTGAAAACAAGGGCCTCATTATTAACACTGTCAAAGGTAGCACCATGAGCCCAAGCAAGGGATTTGTGTACATCAATGGAAATTGTAAATAGCATTTGTGAAAGCCAAATTGCTAACTAGAGGAATCTACACTTACATAAGCATCAAGGCCCATCAAGAGTATTTTAATTTTACTGGACCAAAAATCTAAACTATTTATAGTTAGTTTAGCCTCAGGAAAGTAGGAATGAGGGAGATAGTTTTATTACTTTTCATAATGTCAAACCCATCAGCCAAAAGGGTTGCCTTTTCTCTTGGACAGTAAAGGAAGAGCTACACCGAAGAGTGCAGATTTAATGGTAGCCCACCATTTATGTTCTTAGAGTGTACCAGAAAAGGTTTCTTCTAGGGTCAAATTATATTCCTTTTCAGTTTAGGCATAAACATGAACAACAGCTCTTGGCTGACTATAGTTAATCCAAGTTAAATCTAATCTGTTACCCTTCCAAAGATGATAGGCCTGTATCAATGAAACGAAACAAAGGTTTTAATGGCAAATTTTCTGCAAGAGAAAATTTCATATTGCTCACTAAGTAAATATAGTCCATAGAAGATGTAAGTTAGAAGGCTGTAGATTATTTTATTTATCATGCAAAATGTGTCAGTAACACATTGTAAATATGTACATGTATGGGCGAATGTTGTGAGAAAACGTTAAAGCTCTTGAACATCCATTTTGTAAATATGAAGAGTTACAAGGTCAAGGTCTTAGTTTGGATGTATCTCGGTTACTTTTCATGTTTGTAAGTTCTTTTTCCCGTTTAGCAAGTTATTGATTGAATATTTACACCGTGAGTCATCATTTATGCAGTTGTAGAGAGGGCATGGGATTTTTTTTCCTTCCTATGACAATGTCAGCGAAACGCGTGCCCTTGTATTGTATCTTGAATTAAGAAACTTCTTAAGATTATCTTGATTTAGTTTCCTGAGAACTGTTATTCAAGACACTCAAATAAGAAACGTCCTTTCTAATATTGACAGATAAAAATGACATGTGGGTTAGTTGGTTAAAATCATAAACCATATGTAGATAAAAACACAAAATGAAATAAAAGTAAAGATACGACTGAATCTCACGCGATCACAAGTCGCATTTGCAAAGGCGAAGTCTTAACATCTTGAACTTGAACTTAGTCTTCTTGTCAAATCTAATGTGAAGAGTAAGTTACTTTACTCCCCTTACACTTTAGGACTTTTTTTCTAGTTGAGATTTGCATTACCGTCTTTAGCTGTCGCTTTATGGAAATTTAACTGAAGGATATTGTTTAGTTTGCAATGTGACCTTGTTTGATAACTTCCATTCCCAAAAGGAAAACTTAAACAAAGTATACGTTTCTTTCTGTTTGTATAGCTTGAATGTTTTAAAGTGAAGTCATTCCCTTGGTATCGGTAAATTGCAGAAAGTTTAAGAAATCCTGTCGAATATTTTGTTTATATAAAATATATAAAAAAACCTCTTATAAACATCTTGAAGTTATGAATCCTCTGTGTCTTATCAAATTATGGACGAACGAATCTTAATTTTCATTTTTACTGTCGTTGGAAGTGCTAATTGCGGTGTTTGTGCTCTGTCAAGTGAGAAGGCCTGGCCTAGGTTAATTGCCTTCTTCCCATGTCATTAAAATGGACATCCCTAATAAAAGGAGGTTCTTGGGCTCATTATTACAGCTGAGTGAATTTGGGTATTCCTCTTGAGATTCTGTAGGACT
>NC_090751.1:60429383-60431883 GCF_036898095.1 Palaemon carinicauda
CGTGTTTGAGAAGGCACCACGGGTTTAATGGCACTCTTTTGATGCCAGGAGATCCTAGGGGTATAACATGGCACCCTTTCAGTGGCATAAATTTTCATGTCTTAATCTGACGTTTGCCACATTCCTTTCTGTGCTTTGTGTTTCGTTTGTATGTTTGTTATCTAAATCAAACTTATTTACTTTCTTTGAATTTTCATTGTTTATAAAATCGGCTTAAAGTGATATGTTTGCTATGTCAATTAACTTTCATTGCTTAAATGAGGAATTCAATAAGCCAATTAAAGATATGTGACCTTGAGTGCATGCAAGTCGGTTTACCTTGACTTTCACCATCCCATAAAAGAGTAAAAAAAAAAGTCTTATGATTAAGAGATAGTTTGTTACGGATACACAGATCAAAAGTCTTCTATTGAAATCTTGTGTTGCCCAACTTGCCGGATGCCACATGTGCTTTGAATTATTTTACCATACCCCGTAGTTATCATTCCAAAATTGGAATAAATACTCATTGTGTGGTGATATAGGCAAACGTCAGAAATTCTTCAGTACTTAAAAGGAGTGCTTCAGGCTGCAGTCTATAATACCTTGACTGTTACACCAGACTGCGCTTTTGACTATATAAGGAATTCGTGTTTTTCTCGACTTTCGCCAAGAGTTCATGCGTGCGAACTTGAATAAATTGGAAACAATGCTGCCGATGTATTGTTGCTGTTATTACCTCCGCCAAGCGGCGGAGGTTATGTTTTCGGTTCGGTTTGTTTGTTTGTTTGTTTGTTTGTTTCTCTGTTTGTCTGTCTGTCTGTGGACAACGTAGAGGCCACATTTCTACACGGAATCACTTCAAACTTGGCCAAGTAGTTCCCCAATGTGTATGGAAGAACTGATTAAATTTTGGTCAAGGTCACCCCAAGGTCAAGGTCACAGGGGTCACTGGTGTCACTATGACATAAGTGGCCATATATATGAACCTCAGTGTCAGGTAACTGCCAAGGCCATTGAATGGTTAAGCTAAATTAAAGGTCAAACGTTACTTGAAAGTCGAAGTCACATCAATTCATGATTCTAGGACATATGGCGCTCTAGGTCACCTTGGCGGAGGTATGTCCTCTACGAGGACCATGTCCGCGTTCAGGACTTGCTCACTTGTTATTATTATTATTATTATTATTATTATTATTATTATTATTATTATTATTATTATTATTTTTATGTTCGTGATGTTATAACATTATTTAGTGAAAAATTCTCCAGGCTGAGTTTCATATTTATATAGATCATCAGAGAACTTTTATTGTATATTAATGTTTGTATTTGTGCCAATAATATTACTCTACCCCCCCCCCCCCCCCCTGTATCAATATCTCTATCGCTATTCAAACGCTTATTCAACTCAGTTTTGGACATTTCATTATATTTTTTCTTTGCTAGACATTCTTAAAAACATTGTTCAACCTGTTCTTTGAAGTAAAGCTAGAGCAAGGAGTATAGTATAATATATATATATATATATATATATATATATATGTATTACTTGATGCATATATTTTTTAAAAGTTTTAAAGATGTACTTATCTAAATTCTTAGATGAGAGAGAGAGAGAGAGAGAGAGAGAGAGAGAGAGAGAGAGAAGGAAAGCTATTTTTACTAGTTAGATTTTATTAGGGTCATTTTAGCATCTTTCTCTGATATCCTTCCGTCCGTCTACTCTTCTGAGTAATAAAGGTCCATTTAAGAGCTTTATTTTTTATTTGATTCGTTGCTAAAATGGTTTTAAATATCTAATGTTTCGGTTATTTTTTTTTTTAACAACTTCTGCTATCATGTTTGCTCTTATTGCCAATAGTTATCTTTTTTTCTTAAGAAATGCCTTGTAAGAGAAAGGATTTGTCCTTTCAAGCTAAACTAATAGAGCTTTCTTTATATAGGTGATACCTTTTTGAAGTCTTGAGTATCATCTCTCAAAGCAGAGCCATCAGTAAACATTAATACCTTTCCTTCTACACAATTGACACGCCAAGTATAGTTAGTGTGCAAGTAAGTTCTGATAGTGCATAGTTTCTGGATAAAGAATATTCCATTCAGAATTTATCAACACAGCTGTTACTTCAAATAATGCCATGCCACACCTAAGACCTCTACTGTTAGCATTGCGAATGTAAAGATAGGAAGGGAATATGATCAAACAAGGACTCAGAATCCTGAATTTGCAAGAACCTAGAATTGTTTAATATTTTTCGCTTATAAAGAAAAAATGAATTTAAACTCGGTTGTTTATTATGTATATATATATATATATATATATATATATATATATATATATATATATATATATATATATATATATGTATATATACATATATATGTATATATACATATGTATATATACATATATATATACATATATATGTATATATATGCATATATACATATATGTGTATATATATATATATATATATATATATATAGAGTAAGTGTCTGGCTTTATATATGAATATATAAC
>NC_090751.1:60436883-60459383 GCF_036898095.1 Palaemon carinicauda
ACCGTAATTTTACCCTACTTTGTTATCATCTTTTACGGGTTGGTAACTTTATTATCACTCTTTTACGTCAATATATCTTCTTTTAAAACAGTAAATGCCTGACAACATTTATTCCAGAATATTAACCGTTTTTACGGCAAATTTTTAATAAGTGCATATTGATATATTTTGGTGAAATGCTTTGTCAAATAACGAAATACCCCCTACGCCAATTGGCTTCGCTGTTCTTTTCTGTGTCCGCATGCAGTAGAAAGTGATTCGACTATAAATACCAAGACTTCAAAGGCCAAACTGTAAACCCGAATGCTCTGCGTAGGATTCGTCGTTCATCTTCTCAGCAACACGCCCTTTAACGTATTTTTTCCGTTACTTAAAAAGTGTCGTTGAGAGCAATTATGTATGAGCTATGTATGACGTAATGCCTCTTTGTGCTACAATAGGTTTCGTTGTTTGTTTGTTGCGAGTGGCGCTTTTTTCATACTGTAATCGTTATTTAAAGCTCTGGGTATGTTCCTTACAAAGTTAATGGTTTCAATTTTAGGCTATACTTATTAAGTAGTTATAAAACATGCTTATTCTGATGTGTTGTTCTTACATTATTATACTAAGCGTTTTATTTATTTAGCAATGATACTTGTGCAAGTGAAAATGAGGATATTTGTTTAAGGTTACAGATATATAACTTTGGAGTTGAAACTATAAGGAGATGTGTTCTGACCCCCGTGACTTATCATAAGATATTGTATATCACTCTGATTCACTATCACCTGTGAGGCAAGAAACACCGCTGTCTTAAAGTTGCTCATTTTTGACAAATATTTGCGAAAAACATGTTTTAGATTTCACGTTTCCCAACAGTAATATCTCATCTCTCTCTCTCTCTCTCTCTGTCTCTCTCTCTCTCTCTCTCTCTCTCTCTCTCTCTCTCTCTCTCTCTCTCTCTCTCTCTCTCTCTCTGGTCTTATTGGAAGTTACTTCAATTGATTTGACATTTAGAAAGAGCACTGGGTCGCCCAGTTGACACCAGCAACAGTGTTGATCAACATAATCTATGAAGTTTTCTATTTTTACACAAGTCTTTCAGTTTATTATCGTCTAGAAAGTATATAGTAAATAATTCTTTCTTCTATTGTACCTTGAATGCCAATTTGATATTATCGTTTATGGTTTCTCCTCAATGCTTGTAAGAAATGGAATAAAATTATCTTAGTTTCCATTTTCATTATTTAATACATATATATATATATATATATATATATATATATATATATATATATATATATATATATATAAATATATAAATATATATATATATATTTATTTATTTCTATATACATATATATATATGTATTTATACAGTATATTTATATATATATATATATATATATATATATATATATATATATATATATATATATATATATTCTAAATGTGCATGTGTGTATGTAAATATGTTTATATGTATATATAAGTGTGTGTGTATACACACACACACACATATATATATATATTTATATATATATATATAAATATATATGTAAATGTATATATATATATATATATATATATATATATATATATACATATATATATATATATATATATGTGTGTATGTATGTATGTATATAGACGTTTATGGATATACTGTCTATATGTGTATAAACATATTTATATGTATACATAATGTATGTAGTGTATATATAGATGATATATATATACTTATATATATATATATATATATATATTCATATAAGTATATATGTATATATATATATGTGTGTGTGTGTGTGTGTGTATCTATATATATATATATATATGGGTACACGCGTACATTGAATGAATGATGACATCTTTACAAGCTACAGAAATTTACAGACCTTAAGCCATTCAACAACAAAAACTAAATTCGGAAATTATTGTTTACCATGAATTTTTTTTTTTCCACCACACGCGTTACTGCGTACACCGTAGATTCATTTTCTGATACGCTTTGGCAATGGAATCTGTGTCTGACGTACTCAGTGTCAAGGTCACGCTGAAAGAGATTCATGAAATGAACCCTAATCAATGTAGGTGGGGCAGCCTCTCTCTCTCTCTCTCTCTCTCTCTCTCTCTCTCTCTCTCTCTCTCTCTCTCTCTCTCTCTCTCTCTCTCTCGGTTTAAAGACTTGATGGGGGTATTCCGCTTATTTGAGTCGAATAGTTTAACTTTAACTTTAACTTAATAATAGGTTATAGAGTAAGTAGTCTTAAGATACCATTGCGGGCGTCCTATTCAACCTTTCCTTGCTGGTTCCCTACACTGGTCCTATTTATTTTCTTCAATCTGTTCATCTGTATAACATTTTTTATACTCTTTCCATTCTTTCTTCCTACCCCTCATCCCCTCCATTTATTATTATTACAGTTATTCGGCTTCTACAAAGTCATTCTTTACTTCTGATATTTTCTGTTTGGCTTCTTCTTAGCCTATTATTATTTATTTAACTCTCTCTTCCTTAATTATTCTTCTTGTCAAACCGCTGTTCATCATCATCGTCATCATCTTTCACATCATTATTCATTTTTTTCCATATTTCTTTATCGTTCATCCCCTCATCGCTTCCTGCTTCTCTTCTTACTCTTCTCCTATTATTTCCCTCCTCCTTTTTACTCCTCTTCTAATTCCCACTACTCTCTTATTCCACATTCGTCATCGTCTTTGCCTCGGCCATCATCAGCCAATACTTCTTGAAGCATCTTGAGGTGCCATACCTAAGGTAAATATTGAGATTGCCAACGCACCCGTCTTTTTCAAACCTTAACACTCAACGCCCGAAAACAAATAGGCACTAATTTCCTTCTGCCTTTGCTTTGGCTTTTCTGGTTTCTTTTTAACATTTAGGAAGGTTTGTTATTTTTTTCTAGCGTTTTTTTGGCCAGTCTTTCTAGTTTGTGTATTGCCTTTGTCTCGGATGTTTTTTCATGTATTCTTTACGCTTTTCAGATTTCAACTGATCTAGTCTCTTATGAATCTTATTGTCAGATTAACACGTATTTTTATTCATGACAAATTTTTTAATGTATAAACAGGACCATGCATACATGTATGCATCTCTTATGTGTACAAAATGGGCCTACTAACTCGTTGTTAAAAGTATTGTCACTCTTGGTCAGGGAAGAGAGGGAACTGGCATGTGTCATAGAATCTGTTTTAATGTAAAATTGAGAGGTAACTTGGTATTTAAGTCACAGATCAACTGTCTCTTGTTACGTTAGTGTTGTAAGCGTTACTTTAATGTTTCAAGTGACAATAGAAAACGAAATTTGTGACATATCTTAGTTGAGAAAGTACAAGAATGTTGTAAGTTTTTTTTTTTCTTAACATATTTGAATATAATGTAGTTGGCATGAAATGTTTTTGTGAAATGCTCTGGGTACGAGACGATATTGGAATCGCATGAAGTATATTTTTTCTATTCAAAGTAAAGGAATAACTGAACCAAAATAGTAACGTAACATTTGTATCATTGTAGGAATATAGAATATTTTCAATTATTAGATGTAATGGATTTCGTGCAGAAAAATTGGCACTGGAGGAGAGGCTAAATAAGAAACACAAAGAACCATAGCTAACTGAAGTTTTTCATGGAACAAAAGAGGAAACAATACTTTTACCTTCATTGCTGTAGTTGTGATTTTTATCTTTTCTTCCCATACTCTTATTATGACTTTGCCTTATAAGACGATCTTGATACAAATAGATTAATTGATCTGGTCTTGTATAGTCGTATTTCCTAGGATGAGTGAAATAATCTTTTATAACTAGCTTCCTTTACTACTATAGACTGGAGTGGCAATTGACTCACTTTAAGTGCATGTATGCATATTTCATTTATTTGATTTTATTGGGTCCTTATGTGCTGCCCTAAAAGGATTTCTCAAGGGATATTCCAGCTAAAGGATATTAGATTATCTGTTTATTCTTCCTTATCAGTTCTCATAAGGTCCTCCCACTTTACGTCTTATAAACTTTCTCTTCACTTCCTATAGTGTCCATATACCCATATATGTGTGAACTACTGGATTAGATATTTGCAATATGGATTATGGGAAAGTTTTTCTTTTAGTGCATCACAGAAATGATAGATATCGAGGTGCTCCCCTTTTGAGCCTTTGTCTTTTACGCCTGTCGTATTACATAACGCTACGACTATATGTCATCATCCGTAAATGGAAATCCTGTTTTTATTACACAGGTTTACACTCATTGCATCTTGTACGCACAGTGATGCCATCTTTTAAAACTCTATCAGATACTTTGGCCTAAGACTTTTTGACCATCACATAAACATTCTCTCTCTCTCTCTCTCTCTCTCTCTCTCTCTCTCTCTCTCTCTCTCTCTCTCTCTCTCTCTCTCTCTCTCTCTCTCTCTCCTGAACCCTATATTTACAACTCTCCATCTACGGCATGGCTCCATCTATATCATTTCTCAGCCTACAGTGTCTCTCTCTCTGTCGTCGTCATCTCCTTTCTATGTCCATGGACGTCTCACCTGTGCCAACATAATACTCATCCCTTGGACGTCGTGTCTTTCACAGAGGTGGGGTTTCTCCATAAGTGACTCTACGCCAACATTACTACATTTATATATAATGTTGACCTTTTAAAACTGGTGGGTATTATTATTTTTGCCATAGAAGTCAAACGTCCTGTGGTTTAAGTATTATATTGTTGATATAATTCTTTTATTATCAAATTATTTATTATATCTTTTTAACAATAAAAATAACAATGACAATGGGCCTAATCAACTTACAATAGTGACGAGTCCCCTAAAATGTCTAGGAGCATGGAATTCTTTTGCTAACAATGTATGCGGGAGAATGTTTCATTTATTTTTATTTGTTATGATCTCTGGCACTGTACTTGAGGCTGCTTTTATAAAATTCTCCTATTTATTAAGCGTGATTCGGATCACATATACTCGAATTCTATTTCCACGCCATGAGATCTTGGGATCTTCAGAAAATATTATGCGGAATCTTTTATTTTCGTAAAATGTATTTCCAGAGGTTTGTTACATTGTTTTATTGGCCAGGTTTCTTGTTGAATAAGCATATTCTTTTTGCTCTACAATTTCATATTTCTATAACCTTTTATGATACTGTGCACATTATTTTTACTTTACGATGAATTATACATTCATACGTCGTGAACTGGTTTTGTAATTGAGGGTGCCCAGCCTTCTCTGCTTAAACTTTGGTTACCCTTGAAGTAATTACGATAATAATAATGATATTATTTAATAGGATAACATTTAAAATAAATATTTTTTTTTTTCATTCATAATCCTTGTTTCATAATCAACCGGGTTCTTCCAGTCTTAAGAACAGGAGACGCCCAAGTTGTTCTGTCTGTGGGATATCTCGTCAAGCAAGGCGGGCTGGTGCTTTGAAACACCCATATGGTATGTGTTCATTTAACAATAAACACATCTCGTTACACTGGTTTTGATTGGTTGAATGTATTAGGGTTTAGTAAAATAGGTGTTTGGTTGGACGAATTTCTAGAGTTGAGGAACGTATGTCTGAAGAAATATTTAAGTTTGGATGTTTGTTTTATCAAGATTAGTAGAACATTTGGAAAAAAAAAAGATTCTGGTCTGGTCCTGTCCTTTATATGCACAATGTTCCAAGTAGGAAAAGATTTGTAGAGGTTTTAATTTCAGAATTCGAATATTTCATCTATTTAATTGCAACTTATTTATGAAAACTATTGCTACAATCTCTCTCTCTCTCTCTCTCTCTCTCTCTCTCTCTCTCTCTCTCTCTCTCTCTCTCTCTCTCTCTCTCTCAGCAACATTTATTCCTGGTTCCCCTTAACAAATTGTGCTTTTGTTGATAATGCAACACACTGCACCCCTTCCCCTATTCCCCTTGCCATGGCGAGTATTTGCACCGGCTATCCAATTCTACCACCTCTGATTTCGAAAGTGTTTCTGAATGGTAGATTTTAAGGTTGCCAGGTTCAGTACCTCAGTCAGGAACGGTTAATGTCTCTCTCTCTCTCTCTCTCTCTCTCTCTCTCTCTCTCTCTCTCTCTCTCTCTCTCATTAGTTATTATCGACAAGAAGTATTTTCCAAAAATTTTTATAATTTAGCTTTAGTGAAATCTTATTCAATAAGTGTATTTGCTATGTCGATACCTAATTATTTATTTTTTTTTTATAAATTTAAGCTCTGCTTTTGTTTTCTTTCCAAGTAAAATTGAATTAAAAGCGATTTGTCCATCATGATTTTAAAGCGAATTATCTGGAATCTATTTTATATGACGGTAAGATAGAATCCCCTCTCTTTATCATAAACACAATTATAACAATGGTTGTTTGTTCCATTGAAATGCAACTGCGTAACCACCACTTTTCGAAAGCGGAACGTTTCGGGGTTAAGTTCTTGAATTTTCAGTCTACTTTTGAGTTTATTTTTTCCTCTATAATTTGCGAATCGTTATAATTAATATAGGTTATTATTATTATTATTATTATTATTATTATTATTATTATTATTATTACTTGCTAAGCTACAACCTTAGTTGGAAAAGCAAGATGCTATAAGCCCAGGGGCTCCAACAGAGAAAATAGCCCAATGAGGAAAGGAAACAAGGAAAAATGAAATATTTGAAGAAGAGTAACAACATTAAAATAAATATCTCATATATAAACTATATAAACTTCAAGAAAACAAGAGGAAGAAAAATAGGATAGAATAGTGAGCCCGAGTGTAACCTCAAGTAAGAGAACTCTAATCCAAGACAGTGGAAGACCATGGTATAGAGGCTATGGCACTACCCAAGACTAGAGAACAATGGTTTGATTTTGGAGTGTCCTTCTCCTTGAAAAGCTGCTTACCATAGCTAAAGAATCTCTTCTACCCTTAGAAAGGGGAAAGTGACCACTTAACAATTACAGTACAGTAGTTAACCCCTTGGATGAAGAAGAATTGTTTAGTAATCTCAGTGTTGTCAGGTGTATGAGGACAGAGGAGAATATATAAAGAATATGCCAGACTATTCAGTGTATGTGTAGGCAAAGGGAAAATGAACCGTAACCAGAGAGAAGGATCCACTGTAGTACTGTCTGGCCCGTCAAAAGACGTCATAACTCTCTAGTGGTAGTATCTCAATGGGTGGCTGGTGCCCTGTAACTGTAATTTTTCATAATCGTTTATAAATCCTCCAGCCGATTATATTGCATGTAGGTGTGTTCTTGTTAACCGAGCCAGCGTTTATAATGATGCATTTGTCTTTGAATCATCACTAAGAATAACAGACACTTAGTCCGAGAATTCAAGACCCGTTGTTGAGACGATAAGTATCAAATTTGAGACAGTAATCGAAAAATCGTGTGCCGAGGGACGATGGTCTTTCAAGCGTCATGATTGGGGTCGTGCTTTAAGAGACACCAGAATGATGGAACATCCTTTTAAGAAACTCGCACACGTGTTTGAAGTAATGTTCTGCTGTTTTTGTGCCTTTTGCTATTATCCTTGGCTGTTATATATTTGTTCAAGTGTTAAGTGGAGCCTTTACAACGCGTTCAAATGTGAGTGCTGTTGTGAAATAAAACGTGATACATAATGTGATCACTGAGATAAGATAAATACTGTTGTGACGAGTTCGTGCAACATATTTACGAGAAACGAATAAATATTGTCATTCTATTCATAAAAAATCTGAATTTACTTAATTGTGTTTTACACCTTAAGCTGGACGGAAGTGATATTATCTCAGTGTTTTATACATATTGATAATATTTTATCCTGAGCTAATATAAGAGAGTAGAATCGTCGAGTCGTTCTAACAGGGACGTCTGTCCACTGTGACCAGTGGTGAGCGAGGATATCCATGACTTTGAATGATGGATAAGCTTCATTACTTCTAAGTTATTATTGCCCCTCCCCTTTCAACAAACCGTATAACTATATTGAGCAATAATGCGGGTCCCCATTGTTGTTATGTAATTGAAGTAAACAAGTTTTATGCTCTTTTAATCGTATTTTTAAAATGTAAATTGGCCTTGCTTCTATAAATGTATTAATAGATATTGTCGATTTTCTACTTCATAATCATACTTTTTACTTAAATAGTCAATATAATAAAGCTTAATCTAAAAACGCAATGCAATATAGAGCCTTCAGCTATCCTGATATATCTTAAGAATGTGTTTACTCGTGCACGATTGGGTTCGTCGACCACGGGCACCATGATCAGCTGTGCCCAGACAACTCAAGCCATTGGGATTTGTCACTCTGGCTTGGATGCCAAAAGTTTCAAACGTCGAGAGAAGCAAGGGAGCAGAGGTTAGTTGAACCAGCCTTAGGAAAATGAGGAAGTGATCGCTACTTGAGAAAAGGCTGCTTTATGGAGGATTTATGTTTTAAGTTGCGGCATTATTACACAAACGTGTATATATACATGTATATATACACATATTTACACAGACGTGTATATACACTTATATATATGTATATCTATATATATGCACACACATACATATATATATATATATATATATATATATATATATATATATATATATAATATATATACATATATATATATATATATATATATATATATATATATATATATACATATATATATATTATATATATATATGTGTGTGTGTGTGTGTGTGTGTGTGTGTTTGGGTGTGTTCATAAGAATGTATTCTTACTACTTTATGGGGGTGAAAGTCACAAGTAAGGCTAGAGACGGGAAAAATTTGTTTTACAAGTAAAGCCTACAACGAATATACGTAATTTAAGAGAGAAATTGATTTGAAAATTCAGCCGAAGGGCTCATTGTTACCGTATTAGTTTGAAGAGGATAACGTCTGGGATAGTATGAGGTGAACTATAAGATATGGGATAACACTTTCCAATTATGATTTTTTTTTTTCTAGATGGCGACATCATGTACTTAATACCGGTAGAGGAAGGAAACTAACAAATTGATTAGAAGAGTTTGTAGATTTTTTTTTACACTTAATAAAACTACTGTGCATTTGCCAATTTCTTGGTTTAATTCACATTAAATGAATTATTCTCTAACAGACTTACACGAATACACTAATTTTTTTTTTACATCGTTGAAAAATACTTGCTAAAATCTGATCTAGAATGCCTATTTTTCTCACCTAATATTAATGAGTTATTTCTTGGAATTTCTTAGATTAGGTGCTCTTGCATCCGCTTATGAGAAACTGCCAATCATAAATTCTCTCTCTCTCTCTCTCTCTCTCTCTCTCTCTCTCTCTCTCTCTCTCTCTCTCTCTCTCTCTCTCTCTCTCTCTGTAGAATGTTAATCAATATGTAATCAGTCAATTTTTCTTTTCATTTTCATCTTTTATTGTGCCAATTTTATTATGTTGCATATTAACTAAATATGATTTAAACGGTGTCGTAGCAAGTAAATTTTATGTTTTGTATTTAGGAATATTTTAAAGACCTTGAAATTTTATTCTCCTTATATTTAAATACAAAGTAAACTTTTAAGTCTGAAATTGAAAGTTTTGCTCTCAGTAACACTAGAATTGCACCACCAGAAAGATATCATTCAGTCAATCAGATTAGAATCTTACATTTCAACGATATATCGAGAAGTGTCTTATCGTATTAGATCTTTCTTTAAACATATTGCTTTTACGTTCAGTGCTTCATATCGTAAAAAATCATTTGCAACTCCGCCCATCGTTTAGAGATGGTCGTGCCATAAAACATATCGGGAATGTTAAGGATTGACCCTGGAATTGAGATTTGGTTTGATATGTCAGTGTTGACTACATCAGTATACTTCTTTTCAGTTTTGTTACGGCTTAAACGTGTTATTATGACTATTGTTATTAATGGTTTTATTGGTGCTGTTATAATAATCTCTTGAAACAAGTCTTGTTGTTGAGGTGTCAGTAGGTTGTTAATGTAATTGTCATTGATGTATTTAAATTTGAATAATATTTCTATCAGTATAATTACTAATATGCTATTTTTATAACTGATTTTATGATTAATTATCTAAAGATTATATTGAGGTATTAATAGCATCAATAGTATTTAGTAATTATATTTTCATTGTTGTATTTTATATTGAATAATATTATCTTAGAATTATGAATTATAAGTTATAAAATGTGCCGTTCTTACATTCCCCAGTGTTGTACATATATCATTTGATTGTGGTCATGATGATTGTACGATTAGTTTTGAGTTCAGCACGGTTTTTTGACCCTGTTGATCATAGGGCCTTTGTTTTAACATTTAAATAGATGGAAGATAATCGGTTATTTCTTATTATACTATCGATTTTTTAACCAATATAGTTTAAAGAGTCTTTTAACGGCGCCATTGTGACGACATGAATATAATTTCTAGTAATCCACAGGGTAATGTTCTTGGCCCTCTGATTTTTCATATTGTTAACCGCCAAGTGGTTTTGCATTGGAGGCAATTTTTTTGCTTATGCTTATGATGTTACTTTCTTGATGGCAAATTTACTTTTGAGAAACTTATCTGCTCTTTATCTTCAATTATACAAAATATTCGTATGTTGAGAAAGTGTCTACATACATTTGGAGACCTGCCCTATCTTGAGTGAATATTTTGATTCATGCTTCCTGCCAGGGGTTGAATATTGACCTCATGTCTAGTGTTCTGATCTGGATATCAGTTTCTGGCACAGTTACTCCAGTAGTTATTTACACTTGCTGCATAAGGTTTTTTTTTTTTTTTTTTTTTTTTTTTTTTCATTATTTTGACCATCATTTGCATCCACACCTTCTCAGATTTTACAATCCACAATAGAATCCTAGGTATGCGGATAATTCTAACAGTCTACTAGAAATTTCTTTCATGCGGTTTGATATTTCACTGTATTCTAAAAGTTAAATTCCAGGTGTGACCAAATTGGGTCTTCCCTATCAAATAGTTGAATCGATACAACTTCAGAGATTCAAACTTGGTGCAAAATCTTTTTTGTTGAGCAAGTTGACGAGTCTCTTTTCATAGTTAAATAGCACTTGACTTTTAAACATTGTTATTCATCTTAATATATTGTTTCTATAAAATTTCTCTTATATGGTGTATTTTTACCTCATTACCGCACAAAGTTACTATCCCTATTGGTCACTTTAGGGCTGTAGCATTGTAATTTTACAAATAGAGTTGCTTCATGGCTAATAATAAAAATATTGAACAAGGCTAAGGAATATTCGTCTGAAAATACAACTCATGAATCTGGAAATAGAAATAACATTAAGAATTTTACTGTCTCATGTGGCTCGTAATTTGTAAGTAATGATATCCTTGCCCAAATCATGCGAAGTCATTATGTCAGCTTCAACTGATTCATCCCCTTGTCAATAAATTTATCATTTCTTACTTACCTTCCAGCCGAGAAGAGCCCTGCTGGTCGTCTTACCTGAAAAGTAGGATGGAAAGCTTTAATATATTTGAAGTTGAAATTTGTACTTTAAAATGCTTATGCATGTAATCTGTTCATAAAATCAACCTAGCTTTTGCTTGCGAAATTAATCAACAGGCACGTACATACAGTATACAGTACACACACACACACGCATATATATATATATATATATATATATATATATATATATATATATATATATGTATATATATATATGTATATATATAATGTATATATATATATATATATATATATATATATATATATATATATATATATATATATATACAGGTATATATATATGTGTGTGTGTGTGTATCCATGTGCGTGTTAAATTTGTATGTATACATTTTATATGTATATATATATAATGTGTATGTGATGATAATGAAAGCTATTTCATGAACAAGGTAAAATTAACTAATATACCCTTCACTTGATTAGCCTTGGAGTTGATCTAGTAGTTCATTCTCCACTAGTAGAATTTTAGAAAGCTTAGTATCTATGAAATTGTGTACTTTTTATATTTTCCGAAAAGGTACTAGGTACTTGGGGAATTGGGGAAGCAAGTGATTTTTTTTTTCTTTTCTTTTTTGGTGTGCTGCGAAGTAATGTATTAGTCCTGAGCAGGTGTGCGAGCGGAGAATGAATGTGAAAGTAAGCCAATGGTATTATGGGTTAAACCATTACTAAATATCCAGCCTTTGCCTTACTTTTTGGTGGACCCAAAAGATAGTTTCCCAGAAGTAATGAACCAGCACGTGAGAATATTAATGGATGCATACTGTTTATTATATGAATGATTCCACGTACGTTACATTTTTAGTTGGTGATTACTATAATTAAAAGGCATAATTGATATATATGATGCAGAGATAGGTTTGGGGCTGGATTCGGAAAAATTGTGTATTTCTAATCATATTCCAATCAAGCATAAGTTGCACATATTAGCGATTCAAGATTTTATTAATTTGAAATTCATCTTGTTTCATAAGCTTCAGCTAATATCTGGTTCGGAAAAATTCTGCCTAAACGTAACACACACACATACATATATATATATATATATATATATATATATATATATATATATATATATATATATATATAATTATTTTATGTATGTTATGTTTAGGCAGATTTTTCCCGAACCAGATATTACGTGAGGCTTGTAAAACAGGGTGAATTTGAAATTAATTCAGTCTTTAATTGCTAATAAGTGCAATTATGTTTGATTCAAATATGTTTACAAATCCCATTTAGTTTTGGAAGTAAACAAAAGAAGAAAAGATAGAAAAGGAGGTGAACAAAGTCGCTATAAAATAAATGAAAGGAAATTATGGACGAGTCGAGTAATTCTGAAAAGAGATATGAATATGAGATGTTAGAAAATATGAAAGGCAATGAAAAGATGATTTTACAGTTTACGTGCGAAAGGTAAAACATGGAATGTGACGTGGCACTGACACCTTTCGTGGGGGTCAACCAGTGTTCCCAGTGCCACAGGACACCACCTCTTCCATCACTGTAAGAACAACAAACTCAAATATCTCGTCAGACAAATGACACATGCTTGGGCCGCAAGATGGATGGCGTTGAAAATAAATGACCGTATGACAAAAATAACATTTTGAAGTTGCGTCATTGCTAAGAATAATTCTCGGTGGGTTTATGCTGATATCGATCAGTGATTTTTTTCATCTCCACATGCAAGGTGATATATATATACCACTACACGCATTTTATCTCTCTCTCTCTCTCTCTCTCTCTCTCTCTCTCTCTCTCTCTCTCTCTCTCTCTCACGACATTCGAGTCTCAGATTGGACGAGGAGAACAGAGCGGTTCGTTCCTGAAATTGAGAATGATTAAGCTAAACCGCAAATTCTGTACCTATTTGTAATATAACCGTTGTGGGTCGTAGCTAACGTTTAAACAGAAAGAGAAGAAAAAACTGATGTGAAAAAGTATTATCGTTCACGAGAATTTTACTTCGAAACGGGGAGGCCTTCGACGAGGCAATCCTCTTCCTAAGGAGGGGAGACTGTTCAAAAGATTTTCTCTCTCTCTCTCTCTCTCTCTCTCTCTCTCTCTCTCTCTCTCTGACTGCCTGGTTTAATCAACCAAACATGCTTTGAGTTCGTTATCATGTCTAGCGAATAACCACCAATTCTGCAACTGAAAACGGGTGACCCAACTTGCATGCAATAATCGGCCATCCCATGTCAAGATAGGAGCCTCCCAAACAGGGCATTCATCTCGCTTGGAAATTGATGCGAGGTGTCATAACGGCCTCCAAGATCTTAACTGCAACACACTTGTTGGTACTGGGAAGAAGCAAGACTACCTGACGTCATCATATGTGGGAAGGGATAGATGCGCTCAATTCATTAAATTCACAGCGTGAACTTCCAAAAATACTGGAGGCAGGAAGGGTCATCTGTCATCTCCTTTTGTACTAGCATCCCCTCTCTCTCTCTCTCTCTCTCTCTCTCTCTCTCTCTCTCTCTCTCTCTCTCTCTCTCATTGCCTTCTATTTTTATTGTTGATACATATAAAAGTCACATGGCATTTGTTACACACTACAAAATCCCATTATCTATAAATTGCTCAGTAGTTACGCGCAAATTCTCTCCTTTTAACCAAGTTCTCGACGGCAGAATTCTCGTTGGTGATCTGATTGTCATTTCAGCCAAATGAAATGACTTCGATTATCTCAGGCCAACTATTCGTAAGGTGTTTATAATAAAAGAACGAGAACCTTTTCCTTTTGAGCATTCCTTGCGTGCACGATCTCCTCCTCTAGACCACCTGGGGAGATTAGAAGAGATATAGACAATTTGTTTTCAGTTCGAAGCATTCGTGCATATAATTAAGCTTTTGTGTTTATTAAATGACTGTATTCGTATGCTCTCATTGTAATTAGCCTTATAGATGACTGATTTTCTTCATTGAGGCATGATTGAATAGAAATTTACAAAAGTTGTTATATTGGCAGATACATAAACACAAACATATATGTGTGTATATACATACGTATACATAAGCATAATCATAATAAACATACATACAGATGTGTATATTATGTATATACATGCATACATATTCATAAATGTTTATGGATATATATTTATAACCACATAATTTATAATGCGTTCTTACTAGAATGCATGAAATATCACACGAGGTTGGGCTGAAGATGAATTGAAGAAAAACGGAGATGATGAGAACGGAGTATGCAATGGAAGATGAAATATCATTGGAAAGGGAAAGGATTAATGAGGTAGAATCATTTTAAGTATTTAGGAACTATGATCTACACAGGGTATTTAGAATTAGAGTTTAGTGAAAGATTGAAAAATGTAAATCAGACAATGGCTAGGTTAAGTAAAATTTGCAATTGAAATCGACTGGAATTACATAAAAAGAAAATCAGACTATACATCAGTTTAGTGAGATCAGTGTAACTGTATAGACATGAGTCGTGGTATGACAATATAAAACAATCTCCAATAGATTTAGTAGATTTGAGGAACAAAGCACTCAGAAGGAATTGAATGGCAGGACAGGATTAAAAATAAAACTATGAGAGATTTCTCGAGTACCATATGTGGATGAGATAATGGTGAAGGGTAGATGGAAATGGTTTGGGCATGCTCTTCGCACTCCCCTAGGGAGATTAGTTCACCAAACGTTCAGCTGGGATTCACAAGGCTGTAGTGAGAAGAGTTGGAAGACCCAGGCCTACATGGATGAGGGATATGAAACGCAAAGTAGATGATGATAGGAGAAGTATTGATTTAAAAGCTCATGATACAGACGACTGGCGAAATCTAACCGAGGCTCTTTGCGTCAATAGGCGTTGGAGATGGTGATTATGATGTGTATGTGCGTATATACATACGTATACATAAGCATATACATAATATACAAACATACATACTTGTGTATATATATGTATATTCGTGCTTAAATGTTTATGAATATATACTGTATTCAGAGAGAGAGAGAGAGAGAGAGAGAGAGAGAGAGAGAGAGAGAGAGACCCTGGCTAATGAAGATGCTACTGTGTACCAGTAACTTGTCTTGACAAACTGTACACGGAGGCAAGGCACCCTGCTACGATGGTTATACAAAGTCAACATCGACTTCGGAAGGGATTAACAAAAAAGAGAATTGTGTTCGTCTGGCGCTAAATCTTCAAGTAAAACTCAAGACGTGAACCTAACAATGCTGAAGAAAGTCTTGTTTTTTTTCCGTAGATCATCACTCATTCGTATTACATGTGAAGTGAGATCACGGCAGCAAGACATTGCTCGTCATCCGGTATCTTGTTTACTTACGGAAGATTGATGAACGTTTCATGGGAATATAATTGCGGACCTGAATAACCGTCCTGTAGGACAGTCTTTAGAGACCAGTAAATTTATATACGTGATTTTCACCTTTAAGTTCCCTCTAGATATGGCTGTAGTGTTGTCGATTTTGCGGACCAGCCCCCCTTATTTAATAAAGAACATATGTCTGGTTTATACAGTATGTATATATATATATATATATATGTATGTATATATATGTATATATGTGTGTATATATATATATATATATATATGTATATTTATATATATATGTATATATATATACATATATATATATATATACATATATGTATATATATATATATATATATATATATATATATATATATATATATATATATATATATATATATATATATATATATATATATATAAAACGGCCTTTCTAGACATATAATGACACTGCCCTCCCGTCCACTTGGTAGGGGGAGAGGGAATAGTCCCACCCTGGTGCAAGATGGTACCCCGAGAGGTACACTTGGTAACCACAACTGCTGTATTGTTGTTAGAAAGTGCATGTGTATGCATATCTGTCTAAATATTTCGCCGGTATTTTTGATGGGTCGCGCACATTGGTAACATAGTATATTACAAAGATAATTAGAAGTTGATGTCTAATAGAGTTTTGTTTTCAGGCTGACTAGGAAAAAGGATTAAAGCAGCATGAAGTATATAGTCGCGTGTCTGCCATAACGAATGGAAAAAGAAGCAAAAGTACGAGACAAGTTACTCGTGCACAAGTGGCACAAAAGAAAGTACTCGTGCCCATAAATTAGGGAAGAGACGAGACCATACAATTACCACATATCAAGGAGAGATTTAATCTGAGCCAGAAAGTTTAAGTGCGAAATCATTTGTAGTTTAATTGGGTAGAGTAGCGTAATTCATTGTGATTTATCCTTGCAGTACCTAACTGCTATTATACAAAATGTAACTCGTGTACTAAGCAGTAAATATAGCAGACTAGGTTGTTTGATTTTAGATGTAGAGAAATTGTTATTTATTCCAGAAGGTCTACAGTAAATTAGGCACTATTATTTTCCATCAGGTCAACTTAAAACTTTTTATTAATACATGAGAAAATAACATTAGTATTTAATACATGAGAAAATAACATTAGTATTTAATACATGAGAAAATAACATTAGTATTTAATACATGAGAAAATAACATTAGTATTTAAGTCTTTCTTGTAAACGCTTGTCTACAGCTTATTTTTGTGATTATAATTAAGCCACCCTGAATTTTTATTAGGCGTTTCATAGAATGATATAAAGACATTTGAGCATTTAAGGTGACTATTCATTACATTATATTCAAAATTGATCATTCTCCATTGTAATTTTTAGTATCTTGTCTTTTTTAATTCAAACCGTCAGAGACTAGATGCTCCCATATTTGTATAAATTTTATTTTTCTGTTTTTGGTAACAAATAGCTTAATATGAAATATGCATAAAACTACATTTGTCAAATGTAACCGAAGGCCTTATAGAGCAGCGCTAAAATGACCGGTAATAATCCTGCTATGCCATAAAAGGAATGTCACTGTCTTTTTTGAATAGGTACGTAGATTTTTTTTTTTCTTTTTTTTTATACACAATGAACAAGGTTAACCGAGTCTCATCTGTCAAGAACAAATATTAGCCCCAAAACAAAAATTTAAAAGATTCACTGTTCCCTTAGATTTCAATGAGGACTATGAAGTTATAAACATCTTCTCAAGCATGAAGTCAAGTATTAGTGAACCTCAAAGTGTATATAAAAAGTAATGATATGGGACTGGGTTTTAACCATAGCAATTACATATGGACGACAAAGTTATTATAAAGAAAAATTTCAACTGGGTTAATATCCTTACTCTTGTCTTGAAAGGACACTATTTTGTACGGTTTTTAACCAAACCACTATTTTGGAAATCACTGTTCGAAATGTTTGGTCCGATGAAGCTGATATTGGTGAATGGAGTGAACGTGGTTTTAAAATGGCTCTAATATGACTGGGAAGCAAAATGAGGTTATAGTTGTACTATTTTTCATTTAAGTATTGGTAGTATAAAGTAAAATTTCAAGGTAAATTCATTAGTTTTTGGCTTAATACCTAATTCTACAACAAACTAGATAATTTATTAAATAATAGAAAAAATTCTATAAATTGTATAAACAGACGGACCTAGAGAAAATTAAGAACACTGGGGCTACGCTAATTAAAGATAGAGCCTAAAGTAATAACACATGCGAGGCAGGAAAATTCATTTCAGCTGTTGAATAATCCTGGTAGGAAAAACAGGTGGAAATTCTCTCTCTCTCTCTCTCTCTCTCTCTCTCTCTCTCTCTCTCTCTCTCTCTGCATTATTCGCCTGTATCACATTAAACTTAATGATAAGTAAGCATAATGAGTAGGATGCCTCTCATTTTTAATTCATTTATTATAATCAACGATGTTAAAGTGATTTTTACCACGCACTTATTTGGTTCAGAAGACTCGTGCAGATGGTAAAAGGTCGGTTAGGTCACTACGCCAGACAGCTGTTAGAAGATTAGGTGTTTAAGGCAGCAAATTTAGTGTACAATAAATTTTATTTTTGGTCCCCAGAACGTTTACTCGAGCAGCGAACACTCATTGCTTCGTGATTGCTTGCAATGATGTCTTAAAACTTTTTTAGGAAATGTACGTCTCTAATTTTTTTGTAGATATTAGTGGATAACGGAGTTATAAACTTATTCGAGGGTACTCTCGGGCACACTATTCTATCTAATTTCTCTTCCTCTTTTGTTTTGCTAAAGTTTTTATAGTTTATATAGGAAAAATTTATTTTATTGTTGTTACTGTTCTTAAGATATTTTATTTTTCCTTGTTTCCTTATTTAACTGAGCTACTTTACCTTGTGGGGCCCTGGGCTTATACAATCCTGCTTTTCCAACTAGGGTTGTAGCTTAGTAAGTAATTATGATAATAATAATAATAATAATAATAATAATAATAATAATAATAATAATAATAATAATAATAATAATAATAATATATGCATATATAAACACATGTACTGTATATGCATAGTAAATATATATATATATATATATATATATATATATATATATATATATATATATATATGATATATATAGATATAGATGCATAGTGTATATATGTAATATATATATGTATATAGTATATATAGATATATATGCATAGTATATATATATATATATATATATATATATATATATATATATGTATACTTGATTTGGTATATTTGAGAAATTACATATTTGTTAAATTTCCTATCTAATGTATAGATATTTTAGCCTAGTATCTGCTATGATTGTGCTTTTAAGTGGGAAATATGCCAGAAAATATTAATTATTATATTAAAGTACATATTGCTTATCATAAGTAATATTTTTTTTTCATTTGTTTGTGATTCATTTAATTTTTCTCTTTTTGCATTACTATATCAAGAGATTTTCTTTTGCCCTCGTATCTTATGTGTGAAATTGATATTTGAAATCTGTAAATTTTCTTTTTTCCGTTTCCTTTTCCATATATACAGTATATATATATATATATATATATATGTATGTGTGTGTGTGTGTGTGTGTGTGTGTGTGCGTGTGCGTGTGTTGTCTTATTATAATTTGCTCTTGTTTTAAGCAAAGGGATAAGAGGTTAATTTCTTGGTGAGAGTTGAAACTTTGACCGTTAATATGTTGAATCCTCTGAAGATTTATGATAAATAGTAATTGTTGAAATTGCACACTTATAGATTATGGTGTTCAGGTAATTATGAACCTTCTGACCCTCTGACCTCATATATCTTGTGCATGAAGAGTGCCGTCAATATTACCGACCACACCTTCCATCATACTTAAAAGGTCACCTATTAGGTCTCTCTCTCTCTCTCTCTCTCTCTCTCTCTCTCTCTCTCTCTCTCTCTCACCTTTTAGGTGTAAATCATATTGATGTTATTTTTTATATCAAAGGGGATAGTCATTTCTATGTGGCCAAAGTTAAAAGATTGTACATTTTTTGTATTTATTTTTAATAAGTTGTAGGAAGACATATAATCGTCATTTAGTCTATTTTGATCTTTTAACCCTTTTTTTCATTTTCATTGGTTGACAATATTCAACGGTTCTTGTACCTAATGTTGCGTTTCATATATTTAAGTTTGAAGCGTTGTGGCAAGTGGCGTTGATTGTTACAAAATCGTTTTACTTTACAGTAAAGACTTTTTTCGCTAATCAATCTATCCAATATGATTTATTGTTTCCAATTCCTTTTTGATATTTGCTCCCGAAAGCTCAATGAATGTTAGTTGGATCTTACAGCAGTTTCAGGACCTGTGTAGGGTCAATTAGCGGCTCTTACTTCAGTACTCCATCTTCATGCCTTGCTTGATTACGTTTAAAAATTACTAGTAAAAGCTACTTAGCCAGCGGCTCTATACCTCTCAAGGATGATTTATTGAAACCGCTGAAGTTGCGGTCAAAATGCGCCTTTCAATTTATTGCAATCTTCGTTTCTATTGTGAAATAGGATCATCATCAGAAGGTCATGAAGGCGCGTCTTGGTTTTATCCTACCTTTCTTAATTTTATGCACTAGTAAATAACATATTTTTTTTCGAATTACCTCTTATCATAGTTAACATGGATTGTTTTTTTTCTTGTGTGGGGAAGGGGGAGCACATGGGACTGTAACTACATTAAAACAAAACTAAACTTAATTTTTTGTCCATTTCGTCCAGTCCTATGCTTTTGCAACAGATCTTCAACGTAAAATCGGACTGATCACGAAAGCATTTTGTGGAATACTGCAATTTACTAGATCACACCAAGATTTATGCTACAATACTTTGAATGTATTTTGTTACCGGAAGATTATCTACAAAAAAAGTTTGCTAAATTTTTACTGTCTTGCATAAAATTTTACCTGATTTTTTCGAATTCACATAACCACGATTCCAGGGTTTTCGGTTGAATTTATTAATTATTTGACGCTAATTATATAGATTTATATTGCCCGTCAGTCATTGGGAAAATATTTTATGAAATTTACACAGTGAGAGAATCTTATCCGATGATATATTTTCATAAAGCTTTCAAGGATAAAATATTATTTTTCATATCTTTTAAGTATAGTTTCGAACATTTTATTATTTTGTCAGAATAATAAAAGTGCAATTACCTTATAATAGGATTTTAATTTTACAAGTACTATTCAAGTACTTGTTCAATTGGATATTTTCTACGTTTTTCATTTTTAAAAAGTAATAGAATTATGCAGCTTTTCTGTTACATTTTTTTTCGAAGCGGCTTAGGGTGTACCATTAAAGTGTGTGTACTATGGTAGACGTTTTAATTATTGTTCATTACTACAGTATTTGGAGTGGTATATTTTCTGTGCTTAACGTTATTGTTTATATATTGCTTGCTAGAACTGTGTGACTTGACTATGAACAACATGTAAAGTTGACATAGATTAAATCCATATTTCTCTAATTTACAGGTAAGGAATTGTGTTATCATCCCGACGCAGTGTTGCTTTACGGTAAGTACAGAACTAGTGTATTTGAAACGAGTATTTATCTTGTCAACAACGGAGAATGTTGGTTTAAGACATTGTAAGCGAAACTCGTTCACAGCTTTTAATACTTATGATAACAAGTAGGTTGATTAAAGACTGCATAAGGGAAATGTGCTTGACATACTCGTGTACGTCATATTGAAAACACTAGTTGTAGAATCATTACTTCCCTTTTATTAACAAATTAATGGAATGGCTCCACCGGGTATCACCTCGCATAGTGTTCGTGCAACTGTGTGGTTTCAGCATCATCTAATGGTCGATACCGTCTCTCTCCCAAACCATAAACCATGATACCGATGCCTTTGGCACACACTGCGTTACTTCCAACTTTTCTACTCGTGATATCTATAACAATAATTATTAATGGTTATGTACCGTATTTGTTATTTGTGGCAGCGATAAACTTGCTATTCTACGTGGCTGTAAATTGCAGCTCGCATTGGGGTAAAAATAATATGAGCAATCTAGGAGTTAATAGGATACTGAGGGTGACTCTTTTATTATAAGACTGCTTAGGAACTTCTCTGAGTATGGCATTATAATGATAGGATGCGTACGGTACTGACATTAATGAAAAGAAGAAAAATACTTAGTAGTATAACCCGTGATGCTTGATTTTTTTTTTTTTTTTTTTGCCAGCATTTCCTATTTTAGTTAAACGAAAAAAAATTAGCTTCGCCGTCACGAGCTCAATATAATTATATACCGTATATTGACTGTGTTTCTATTGTAATTATTATTTTCACGAGAATTTTCTTATTTTCGCAATTACTCGCTAATTGATTTTCTGTTTTACTGAAATGCAATAATTATCATTATTATAGAATGGTAAGCGCTCTTATACAACTTCTGTCGTTCCATTGATTTATTCAAATTTATTCAAATTTATTTTCCCAGGAAATTTAGTAGATCTTACTTTGTCCTTGATATGTTAAGTAAAAGTGATACATGGTGACAATTGGTGTTTATATATTTAAAAAGGGCATTACATATAATTTATGGTGTCATTACAAGTAATGCAAAACATCTTTTACACAGCTTTTATTCTTGATATATATTATTTGCGTCAAAACT
>NC_090751.1:60461883-60491883 GCF_036898095.1 Palaemon carinicauda
TGCTTCACAATGCAAGTTTTTTTTTTTATGGAGATTGTAATACCGAAGAGTAAGAGAAATGGAATACAGTGCTCCAAATGCCCTCTTTCTGAATCCAGCTAATGATTATCTTGTCTTGGCGTCACGCAAATATCAAATAGTTCCAGGTTGGAATGGTCCAGTGAAGGTGTTTCATGCTGTATAGATTTCTTTTCTGGAGGGATAGTGAGAAGCTAGGAACTAATATTGACGGTCTAAGACGAGCAATGGAGAGGAAGGCCTTTCAGTTTGAAAATAATAAGAATGTTTGATAAATATATGATTAAAGAATGAAAGGGCCACAAATGATAATGAAGGAAATAGGGGAACAAAAATGTTAAAGAATAAATACCTAACAAGACATGTCAGGGGATAGAGGAAGAAGCTCAGGAAATAAAATCTGAAGAATGAGAGAAAATATCTAGGAATCCAAGGGTATCGCTCCTCAGCTGTGTGGTTTAGTGATTAGAAGGGCAATCAAACATTTATTTTCAAGATATTTTCATATTTGGTTTTTCCCTTTCCCGCTTACTGCAACAGTTTTAGAAATTATGGTTCAACTACTATCTTGATAGGCGGAGGAGCTGGTATGGATAGCTATTGCTCGAACACTCCGAACTAGAGCTTCACGGATAGTGATGTGTTTTTCGCTCGTTAAGCGCCAATATACCTAGAGTAATTCACTAATTCGGGCACTTGATAAATGTAAATAGGGACTTTATCATACAGAGTTAAGCTTATTTGAATCAAGACTGAGAGAACGTTGTGTATGAAATTGGTAAGAAGTCAGTTTGATCTCCAGGCAATGTAATTTCTCAAGATAAAGCTACTAGCAATTATATAGTCATTGATAACTTGCAGTCACAGTTTTAGCATGGGCCATAATTTTGTGCTTATGCCATCTGCAAATGTATTTTTTCCGACAATTTATAGGAGAATACATTTTACGAAAATAGGTATATCATAGTTTCATGACAAAATTTCGGAAAATTACGTCGTTCTGAGACTAAAAAGCTTGTATTTTTTATATGATTTGTCAATAAATCAAATTTCTGATAGCCTTTGCCAGAATGTAACAGCGTCCTCATTTACTTCCAATTATTTTCGATACGATGTAATAAATTCTTATTGTATTCAAGGTGTTATGAGGTCATCAGTGTATATTTTATCTATCACTGATTATCTATTATGCAATGGTGATACTTAAATTTCGTTACTTATCAAACTTCCAACAACTACTGCTGCTATCTTTTACAAATCAACCATTAATGAATACGGTTAAAAATATTTGCTAGAACACTAACAGTTATCAAATGATATTTAGGCAATGATACAATATCCTGCAGGCTGTATCAAGAATACTCATTTAACTTCCCTCCACACCCCCTAAAACAGAAATGACTTCCTTATTTCCTGTTTCGGACTGGCTGGGCAAGGGTTTCTGAAGAGGAAACCCCCCCCCCCCCATTCCCTGCAGTGTCCACTTGGCCCCTCCTTGGATAAAATAGTAATTGTGTGTGTGTATATATATAAATATATATATATATATATATATATATATATATATATATAGATAATGTGTGTGTTTTGTATTTGCAGTGGATAGTTGAGACGTCAAATGATACTAAAGAATTGAAATATGGCAACTCGATTTGTAACTTATGTATGCTTTTGCTAATAAAGATACCCCTTTACTCTTTGGTTCGCTAAGGTTGGAGAAGGCTCCGCCCATTTCGTAGTAGTAGTAAAAAGAGCAACACCTTGTCTGTTTTGTCATGGGAACAATAGAGGCAGCTGACGAAAGATTTCCCCCTAGTGTCGGCGTTCTTTCGATTCTAACTGTACAGCAGAATTGTCATTGACTTTTATCTTTCTTCTTGGCTGAGTGGCATGGTCAATGGCATACAAGTATCCTGGAGCAGGGTTCGAAACCCGGCCGGTTTTTGAGTGATTTCGCCTGGGGCTCTGATCTCGAGGTCATTTAGAGAATCCAAACTTAAATGTATTAATATATATGGCTTATTTGAAAAATGAGAGAAAACGTTTAAATGTGGAAAAATTTATCATTAATCGAATGCCAAGTCCCAAACCTACCAATTACCTACGATGGTGAAGATGGGTTGATTTCAATTCTAAGTACAAAAAACCTGAATTCGACAGGTATATGTATAGAAGAATTGTCATTGACTTTTATCTTTCTTCGTGGCTGAGTGGTATGGTCAATGGCATACAAGAATCCTGGACCAGGGTTCGAAACCCGGATGGTCAGATACTATAGTCTTTGAGTGATTTCGCCTGGGGCTTTGATCCTGAGGTTGTTAAGAGAATCCAGGCTTTAATGTTTTAATATGTATGGCTTATTTTATGTATATACAGTATATGTGTTTATATATAATACAGTATATATATATATATATATATATATATATATATATATATATATATATATGTGTGTGTGTGTGTGTGTGTGTGTGTTTTGGGGTCCTTTGACTTGCCAGAAAGTACTACATTGGTACCTTCTCTCTGGTTACGGTTTTTTTCCCTTTGCCTACACATATACCAAATAGTCTGGCATAGTCTTTACAGATTCTCCTCTGTCCTCATACACCTGACAACACTGAGATTACCTAACACTTCTTCTTCGCCCAAAGGGTTAATTACTGCACTGTAATTGTTCAGTGGTCACTTTCATCTTGGTAAGGATAGAAGAGACTCTTTAGTTATGGTAAGCAGCTCTTCTAGGAGAAGGACACTCCAAAATCAAACCATTGTTCTCTAGTCTTGGGTAGTGCCATAGCCTCTGTACCATGGTCTTCCACTATCTTGGGTTAGAGTTTTCTTGCTTGAGGGTACTCTCGGGCACACTATTCTATCTTATATCTCTTCCTCTTGTTCTGTTGAAATGTTTATAGTTTATATAGGAGATATTTATTTTAATGTTGTTACTGTTCATGAAATATTTTATCATTCCTTATTTCCTTTCCTCACTGGGCTATTTTCCATATTGGAGACCCTAGGCTTATAGCATCTTGCTTTTCCAACTAGGGTTGTAACTTGGCTAATAATAATAATAATAATAATGATATTTATATATATATATATATATATATGTATATTATATATATATATAATTATATATATATATATATATATATATATATATATATGTATATATATATATATATATATATATATATATATATATATATATATATATATATATATATATATATTGTTTGTGAATGGGCGTGCGTGCGTTATTATTTTATAAAGGTAAAGGTCTGATATGTAAAATTAGTTACGAAAATTAAATCTACGGATGGAAACGGTTATCGTTGCATCGGTGATTACTACATCGAAACGGGCGTACTTTAAGGTTTCTTACTACTTTGACATAGTGGTTCGGTATACATTTTCAATCATTCTAATGCAATTAGGTTGAAGTTGTTGTTGAGCCCCGGCAGATTCATCTCCAGAAAATGGGTGTTTCATGCCGTTTTTGTGCATTACGATGCGATGCTTCTTCCTTAAAGAACTTCCCATATGTATCTCTTACGACAGGATAATCATAGGCTGGGATACGCCCACCGCCCTATCACTCCCAAAGGAAACCATCCGAAACGACGGAAAGCCAGATCGAAATCAGATTATCCTCAGTACATCTTTCTTTTGATACAGAGGGATGCAGTATGGCATATGTTTCTTTGGCTTTACTTCCTTGTCACTTATTTTAATGTCTTGTTTTTGTTTGTTTTTACAAGGCTGTGTTTATGGGGAAAACAGGATATTTTTTTATCAATTTTTATATGTGACAGAACATTTAGATCGTGTAGTTTGGCATATATTTATTAATAGAAAACTCTTCAAAGATTTATAATGATTCTACCTTTGTTATTTGTTAATGTATTGTCGTTGTTATTATTATTATTATTATTATTATTATTATTATTATTATTATTATTATTATTATTATTATTATTATTATTATTATGTCCAAGTTAATGGTTCGATGTAAACTTCCACGTTTAATTGTTCTCTTTTGATGGCACTTGATGGGTATGTTTTTTTTTTTTTTCTCTTGTAATTTCGCTAATATGTTACCTTTCTGTTGCAGGTTTTGATGTATGTTTTATGTAAAGTTCAAAATGTTAGTTTAACAAAATTTCTTAGAAAGGTAGCTTGGGGAAATTGTTTCATTTATCAGGATGTTTTTATTTCTATTTTCCGAGGCTACTACACGGTATTCTAGAAGTTTTATTCCAGCAGTGACCAAATTGTGAAATGATTTTCCTAATCTGGTTGTTGGATCGGGGGAACTTCAGAAGTTCAAACTTGCAAAAAATGTTTCACATTGAACAGGTCGACATAAATTTCAAATCATAGTTTATATATGACATATATTTTAACGGTGTAACTAATTTACTAATATATTTTTTATTCATTACTTCTCTTAAATTTCCTTTCTTCATGGGCTATTTAACCTGTTGGAGCCCTTGGGGTTGTAGTATCCTGCTTTTACAACTAGGGTTGTTGATTAACTAGTAATAATAATAAAACCCTTGTTTTTATGTAACCAGTAAATTGAGTTGGTGGGAACCTGTTACGATCTCAGAATTTCTAAACAAAACTTATTAGACTAAAGTGATTGAAATATAGGAAATGAATATAAAAAGAAACGCACAATAACGCACCACGTTTAATCAAAAAGTTTTTACGCAAAAAAATCACGTTTATTAAAAAAAATTTTCACGAAGTAAATTAATCTTACTGTGCTTTTACTTACAATGGCGTAGATTACTTCAAAATATTGAAGGTGAGGTAAGCAATCTAGGAAGTACACCAATAAAATACTTGAATGGAGAGTTAGCGAGTTATCTTAGGTTGCTGAAATATTGCTGGTAGGTGACTTTAGGCTTAACGGCGTCACAGAACGGCTAGCTGCTGCTCTTTATATCTAATATGACAAACTTTCTGAAGATTGGATTTTGTCATCGGAACCTAACTCAAACTTCCGGTTTTCTTAATGCTGTCCTTCCTCTGGTATATACCCATGCAAAGGCGGATTTTTTGTATATCCTGCATTCTAATTGGTTTCCTTTAAAGCACCCACTTAAAGGTGGGCTGACATGGGGAATATAACTACTTATTAAAAAGAGGTACCACAACAGAAACAAAGTGATTGGATTTGGTTCTGATCAACTGCCACTTATTTTGTATTGGAGCTTTATTGCTGGGCTTATCACGATTTTTTTTCGCTCCATAAATGCCCCGTTCCAATTCGGCCCCTCGGGCAGGAAGTAACTGTGACGTCACGTAGAGACCGGTGAGAAGGGGATGTATTATTATTATGATTATTACTAGCCAAGCTACAACCCTAGTTGGAAAAGCAAGATGATATAAGCCCAAGGGCTCCAATAGGGAAAAATAGCCCAGTGAGGAAAGGAAATAAGGAAATAAATAAATGATGGGAACAAACTAACAATAAATCATTCTAAAAACAGTAACAATGTCAAAATAGATATGTCATATATAAACTATTAACAAGGTCAAAAACATATGTCATATATAAACTATAAAAAGACTCATGTCAGCCTGGTCAACATAAAAACATTTGCTCCAACTTTGAACTTTTGAAGTTCTACTGATTCAACTACCCGATTAGGGATATCATTCCACAACTTGGTAACAGCTGGAATAAAACTTCTAGAATACTGTGTAGTATTGAGCCTCATGATGGAGAAGGCCTGGCTATTAAAATTAACTGCCTGTCTAGTATTACGAATAGGATAGTATTGTACAGGGAGATATGAATGTAAAGAATAGTCTGAGTTGTGAAAAATCTTATGCAACATGCATAATGAACTAATTGTACGACGGTGCCAAAGATTAATATCTAGATCAGGAATAAGAAATTTAATAGACCATAAGTTTCTGTCCAACAAATTAAGATGAGAATCTAGGTTTGCCAGAACAGAAGATTTTTCTTGTTGAAAAGGTGATTTTGTATCGATTATTCAAGATTTTATGCATTGTGATGTCTCGCAGGTAGTTGCAGCGGGGTGCTCGAATACAGATAGTGAAAATATCTCCCTTTATTCCTTCCAAAAGGAAACTGTTAAGAAAACTGAGTCGCTTAAGTGCAACGGACACGGGCCGAAAAGACGCCTAGCCAACCCTGTCGGCTTTAGAATTTTCAAACTTTAATACAATGGGCGGTATTCATAAAGAAAAGGATATGCTTATACTTGCAAAATATGAAGGAAATCCTTCTACTTGTATTCATAAACATTTCAAGCAAAAGCTTCTACTTTTAGAGCAAAAGCTTCTACTTTTAGAGCAAAAGCATATCCTTATAATCACATAAAAGTAAATGGTTATACATAAAGAAGTCCCTTTACTTCATACAAAGAGCATATGCTTCGAGAAAGCTGAGTCTGGTTAGTAGCAGACTGCAGTTAGAAGAGAAAGGTTGTTCTGTCCGTTTCTCAGCACGATGGCAGATTTTGTGGATGTGAGGCATGTTAAACAATACATGCCCCGTTTACCCACACTTGATCGTGATTTCAAGATGTTATTCCATTTTGAAGAACAAAATGTACAGTGGCTTGCGGACAGATATCTTGTCCACACCTGGAATCTCGATGAAATATCAAGGTTAAGCCATAACTTGGTGATATGCATTTTACATTTGCTTTTGCATGTATAAACAGTTGGGAGAATACGAAGGCTGCTGTATTTAGGGATGTATATATGTACAAACAGTATATATGTATGTATGTATGTATGTATATATATATATATATATATATATATATATATATATATATATATGTGTGTGTGTGTGTGTGTGTGTGTGTGTGTACATTACATGCAAATATACTGTATTCATATAATATATAAATATAGTTTATATATATATTATATATATGTATATGTATGTATATATGTGTCTGTGTTTATATATGAATATATATACATCGTACAAATATACATATATACACAGAATATTCATATACTGCAAAAGCTTATATACATGCATGTATATACACATATATAAACTATATATATATGTATATATATATATATGTGTGTGTATATATATATATATATATATATATATATATATGTATATATATATATATATATATATATATATATATATATATATATCGATTCGTACCAGAAATAGATTGTTCTGAATCCCAAACCTGAAATAATTTAGCTGAAATCAACTATTTCAATTCGGTTTGCTTTTAACCTCAATTACCCTTCGCCCTTCGTCCGGGTATCTTAAAGTTTCCTTCAAACTACAAAGTTGAGCGCTTAGCGTCTTCAAAACTTTTCAACTCAAATTCATAAATCAAATCACGTAGTTTATTATTATTATTATTATTAATTATTATTATTATTATTATTTCATTATCATTATTATTATTGTTTTTCTTGTTATAAAACAAGAATGGAATTTTTAGCGAGTCCTAAAAGAATTTGGAAGAAAATCTTCTCGGATTTCCAAATGGCTTCAGAAGAAATAGCCGTAGACTTAGCATGGAATTTTGAATGCCTCCAGAACGGTATCGGAAGAAAACTTTCCCGGATTTCCAAATGGCTTCAGAAAAAATAGCCATAGACCTAGCATGGAATTCTGAATGCCTCCAGAACGGTTTCGGAAGAAAACTTTCCCGAATTTCCAAAAGTCTTCAAAGGACATAGCCGTATACTTAACATGGATTTCTGAATGACTCCAGAACTGAAATTTCCAGGAGCAGTCCTGAACAACTCCTCCCCGAGCTTCAAATGACTTCTGAAGACCTGATCTTCATTTTTTTTCAAACGTAGCCTGCAACACCTCACATGATCTGTACGTAACTGGCGAAATCTAACCAAGGAATTGCGCGTCAATAGGAGTAAGAGGAAATGAGTTGATGACTGGGAGAATGATTTCACTTAACTCGCAGAGATCGCGTTCTGGCAGAAAAGGAAACTGCCGGTAAGAATTGTGTGTTACGTCTTCGGAACACCATCAACTACAGATGGTTTTGGTTGCTGCCGAAGTTGCCGATCGTTCGTTTTATATCGCCCGACCTATAGAAAGACACGGGATCTTCCGTTGGCAGCTGAGCTTTGAAGATCATAATGTATGCGCCTTGAAGGATCCTTTGCTAGGGCTTTTGCGACGATGTCTTATTAAAGGAGACTCTTGGAAAAAGTACGAGGCTTTGTATCGGTGCAAAAACGGATTGCGGGGGATGAGGATGGAGGTAGAATGGTTCAACTGAACGGTGAGTGACGTGTAGTTCTTCAACAGGATTGTCCCAAAATTCGCCATTGAATTAAGGACATATCCAGACGACATTGGTAAATATATCATGTTGCTCGTCATTTACTTTGGCATGATAGTGTATGCGGAGAAATCGATAGTATTCATCTCTTTACTCATTGCGCAGATAGGTAAAGAATAAATGCCTTCGATTTCCCTGAGGAATCTGACGAAGTGAGGACTCGCGGCACTGAAATCTCTTTTGAAATCTAGAAGGAAACAGATAATCTAATGAAAGATCTTGAAAACTAGAAGACAGGAAAGAACAGCGAAGAGGAGCCTCTAATGCCAGAGGTAAGACACCTAAAACTAGAGAGCTTCTAATGCTAGAAGTAAGGCACCTCAAAATATAGATCCAAAACCCTCTAATGCTAAAAGTATGGAACCTAGAAATATATATCAAGAACTTCTAATGCTAGAAGTGTGGGAGCTAAAGAGAGAGAGGTCAAAGAACTTCTAATGCTAGAGGTGTGGGAGCTATAAAGAGAGGTAAAAAAACTTCTAATGCTTGAGTTAGGGAGCTGAAAAGAGGTCAAAGAACTTCTAATGCTAGAGGAGTGGGAGCTAAAAAGAGGTCAAAGAACTTCTAAAGCTAGAGGTGTGGGAGCTAAAAAGAGGTCAAAGAACTTCTAATGCAAGGGGTGTGGGAGCTAAAAAGAGGTCAAAGAACTTCTAATGCTAGAGGTGTGGGAGCTAAAAAGAGGTCAAAGAACCTCTAATGCTAGAGGTGTGGGAGCTAAAAAGAGGTCAAAGAACTTCTAATGCAAGGGGTGTGGGAGCTAAAAAGAGGTCAAAGATCTTCTAATGCAAGGGGTGTGGGAGCTAAAAAGAGGTCAAAGGACTTCTAATGCAAAGGGTGTGGGAGCTAAAAAGAGGTCAAAGAACTTCTAATGCAAGGGGTGTGGGAGCTAAAAAGAGGTCAAAGAACTTCTAATACAAGGGGGTGTGGGAGCTAAAAAGAGGTCAAAGATCTTCTAATGCAAGGAGTGTGGGAGCTAAAAAGAGGTCAAAGAACTTCTAATGCAAGAGGTGGGGGAGCCAAAAAGAGGTAAAAGAACTTTTAATGCAAGGGGTGGGGGAGCTAAAAAGAGGTCAAAGATCTTCTAATGCAAGGGGTGTGGGAGCTAAAAAGAGGTCAAAGAACTTCTAATGCAAAGGGTGTGGGAGCTAAAAAGAGGTCAAAGAACTTATAAAGCAAGGGTTGTGGGAGCTAAAAAGAGGTCAAAGAACTTCTAATACAAGGGGGTGTGGGAGCTAAAAAGAGGTCAAAGATCTTCTAATGCAAGGAGTGTGGGAGCTAAAAAGAGGTCAAAGAACTTCTAATGCAAGAGGTGGGGGAGCCAAAAAGAGGTAAAAGAACTTTTAATGCAAGGGGTTGGGGAGCTAAAAAGAGGTCAAAGAACTTCTAATGCAAGGGGTGTGGGAGCTAAAAAGAGGTCAAAGAACTTCTAATGCAAGGGGTGGGGGAGCTAAAAAGAGATCAAAGAACTTCTAATGCAAGGGGTGGGGGATAGATGTCGCCAGCGAGGCTTTAAGGAAGGCGCGGCGGCGTGTGTGTTCTTTCTGATGCGTAAACTTAATTAAATACAAGTAAAAACGAGGCATTAAATACGTATTATAAATACTAAACTCTTTCTTATCTTGACAGCACAAATGAAATCTTATAAGTTCCAACATGTAACTAAGCGCTCCCGAAACACGAGTCAACCTTTTACTTCTGCTTGGAGGATATCCTCCCAAGTAAAAGGTAGATACCTCCCACTACTTCAATACAAATGGTCTTGTTTGACCACATTATGTTAACAACAACCCCGACATAGTAATAATAATAATAAATCCATAATATCAATTATAAAAATTATTACAAATACACATACCGACATTACATTTCTAACGCCAGGTTACGAAAACCATCAAACAGTCAAATATCTGGCACTTGTTGGAAACTTTTAAAATTAATTTTGTGGTGGTGAAATAAGATATTTTCTGTTAATTTTCGTACTCTATTTGAAATATACGGTATATTTTTGCTCTCTCTCTCTCTCTCTCTCTCTCTCTCTCTCTCTCTCTCTCTCTCTCTCTCTCTCTCTCTCTCTCTCTCTCTCTCTCTCTTTTAGTGACACAAAAAGACTATCATCTTAAAACATTGACGATAACATATTAAAATCTAGATATTCCCTGTCCGTATTAGCACGAAGAACTTTGAGATTTACAATCGACATTTTCATTTGGATTTAGCTACGTTATCTTTGTGCAAGCAGGATTTGTGAATCCAAGCTTGGAATAAGCATTCCCTTTCCATATTCTCGGAATATGCATTCCAAGTTCTTTATTCTTTCGAGCTCATATTTAAAGCCATCAGTATCAAAGGTCCTTGGTGTTCCATGAACCAGTCATAAGGTTCTTTCAAGTTGATAGTCAAGATACGTAGGGACTTTTGATACTAAAGTAGTGTTGTGGAAATGTACAAAATATATTTTCTCTAGAATAGGTATTAAAAGTGTCACAGATATTTTTATACGTGATTTACTAAGTAAGATGTGAACTTTTACGGGAAACTTTATTTACGAAAACATTGCTTTTGCGGGCCTTGGATATATTATATCAGTAGATATTGTGTTAAACGCATTTTGTACACTAACTCTAAGAATTAATATAAAAACTGAATAATATCATTTCCTCTGGTTTGAATCCTGAGCTTATCTAATGATTATTTCAAATGATGCCTTCATGCATGTGTTATAAATAGAGAACAGAAGATGACACTCCAAGAAGAGAAATGATTGACATTGAAGTGAAAAAAATGAAGAAATACTGATTAATCTATCTCTCTCTCTCTCTCTCTCTCTCTCTCTCTCTCTCTCTCTCTCTCTCTCTCTCTCTCTCTCTCTCTCTTTCAACGTTACATGATCTTAAATTAACATAATTTCTCTACATCAAATTTTAATATTTTATCCCTTTAATCTATTTTCCCTCCTCTCGTCAATTTTATAAAATTCTTTTCAGCATATCTTATTTTTAATATTTTTTATTCCTTCCTGCATAATTAATAACAAACATTTTAGTTTAAATACCTGGAGTTAAACAATCCTTTGTAGTCCACCTAACGTTTTCTAATTTTAGCTACCTCCACCTCAAAGCTGACATTGAGTTTTTGTTGTTTTTTAAGAAATTTGTTTTTCTATATTTACAGTATACTATTTCATAATGGACAAATTTAAACTTCGCTGCATTTTCCCGGCTACTTTCTTCATATGGTTCGAACAGATATTATTATTATTATTATTATTATTATTATTATTATTATTATTATTATTATTATTATTATTATTATTATTTGCCAGGCTACAACCCTAGTTGGAAAAGCAGGATGCTATAAGCCCAGGGGGTTAGACTTACTGATGACTGATCCTCGTTATCTGCTACGTCTTCTTCGATTATATCATCCAAATCTATATAAACATCGCTCAAATATATGCTGTGTTCGCTGTCTAAATCCATTTTCACGTGGTTAGCGGATTGTAAACAAACCGGGGCCGGAGTCAAGTTGTCTCTCTATGACGTCACACAATGGCAGAGCAGCCTTTGCCAAATCTCGCGAGTTTAGTTGAGGCCTCTACCGGCTGATGTAATTAATTGTATCAACAAACGAAAAAGCGGCAGAGTGTTTATTAATTCATTGCTCCGAGTGAATTATAAATATATATTGTTTATTTTTGAGAATTAATTTAGGTATGTCAACCCACCTGAAGTCACACCATAGAAGCTTATAGAATGATAATTTTTTCGGGTAAGATTAAGATCTGATGCGGGGCCAATAATAAAAGCACGACACGGTAGTGACGATTCCAGAAAGATGAGGATTTTACCGACAATAATAAACGTGATACAGTCTTTGACATAACACTAGCTGGATTTTATATCTTGGGAAAGAGATTCCATTTTCATATTCATATATATTCTTTTACCATTATTACAGTTATTCATAATAGCTCTCCTGCCGTTTCTAAATACTTTACAATTTTTCTCAATCTTGACCTATTTCGCATTAAGGTCAACCCTTCGTTTTTCTTTGTTCAGTATTTCTATCTTCTACATATTTTTGTTTTTAATTTCAAGGTCAGTTTACAGATCAGATACTTATTGAAATTCGTTTTTATAAACGTTGGCCAGTACCTACTTTTGGATCATCGTAGTCTTGTCTAGATTGATGATTATTAGAATATGAGAGGGAAACGGTGGCCTTTGGGAGTATGGTGTTTTTGCCTTCCCCTCTTCCCTTAAGTTTTCTGTAAATGGTTTTCTTTTTACCTCCTTCAAACCTATTATTCTTATAGTCATGCCTATCACCATTTATTGTTACCTTGAAAAATTATATAACATAAACTGTAACTTTTAAATTTATGATTGAATGAAATGTACGAGGGGTGTTCATTAAAGATTTCCCCTGAGCCACTTCCAATTGAGATAGACAAACAAAAATTGGAACAGTTATTAGTCTTTCTCTACATAGGCACTACCCAGTGTTATACATTTTTCCCATTGTTTTATGCAACCCTGGAGACCTTGTTTGTTAAAGTCGGTGGATTGAGCCACCTTGGAAATCAGTCGTCTCATCATCCGGAAAACGTGTTCCCTTCAAAAATGACTTCATGTTTGGAAAGAGGTGAAAGTCAGATGGTGTCAGGTCAGGAGAATAAGAGAATTGCAGAAGAATTTCATAGGCACAAGAGTGCTCTTGTGTCTGGGTGATATACTAGTTGTGGACTGGTGCATTGTCTTGCAGGAGTCGGACTCCTCTTGTCAGCATGCAATGCCTTTTGAGTTTGATAGATTCTCGCAATTTACGCAGTAGTGAAGCATAGTAAGAACCAGTAATTGTGGTACCCTTGGCCAGGAAAACTGTCATCACTACTCCATGCTGGTCACAAAAGATGTTAAGCATGACCTTTCCTGCAGAGGATTGCACTCATGCCTTCTTGGGGGGTGGCGAGTCAAAGTTCTTCCACTTCATAGACTGGACTTTAGTCTCAGCAAATAGAGATTGACCCATATTTCATTGTGTGAGATAAATCTATCAAAAAAGGCTTCCTGGATTTGACGACACATGTCCAAAAGAGCCTTTGGGCACTCCACTCGTTCCTGCTTCTGAAAAGGAGTAAGGGCCTGGGAATTACCGTGCAGACACTTTATGCATCTGCGAATGATCCTGAATTATTTTTTCCACAGACCGTACACTTAGCTTCACAATTTAGGTTAAATGACGAACAGTTATACAGCGGTCTTCCAAAATGGCAGCCTCGACTTGATGGATGGTCTCTTCATCAATGGCAGAATGGAAGCATCCAGGAACGGGCGCTGTTTCGACAGATGTTCGGCCACTCTTGAACTGGTGATGCCAGTGTTTTACAACATATGATGGGGCGGCATGAGTTTGTTTCATTTCATCAAAGGTCTGTTTCGGCGTGCGATCTTTCAAATATAGTAACCTGATCACTGCTTGGTACTCGACTGGGTGCATAGCCACACCGTACTTCAATCTAACACCTATCAAAAAACGAAGTTATTCGAGTTTAATGGTGCAAATTATCATGTGACCTATGCACTAATGTATCAATACACAGGTGGAATTTCAATCACATATGATAATCTTAAGTGGGTCAGGGGAAATCTTTAATGTACGCCCCTCGTATATGCAACGTTTGTAAAAGAGTAATGTTCTAATAACAAACTTGAAATTTAATATCCGTTGTATATATGTACATTTATATATATATATATATATATATATATATATATATATATATATATATATATGTATGTATATATATATATGTATATATATATGTATGTATATATATATATATATATATATATATGTATATATATATGTATATATATATATATATATATATATATATATATATATAAATATATATATATATATATATATATATATATATATATATAAATATATATATATATATATATATATATATATATATATACACACACACATACACACAAATTTTCTGAGTGGGGATACCGTAACATGCTGAAATAGTTTGTGTATCGCCATGATCAGCAAAGATGTACTAGCTGGGGCCACCCATACTATGTTGATTTGCTGTGAGCGATCAGATATAAGATTCCTACCATCACCAAACCCCAGACATGAATAAGGACATGACTGAGGCCTCCGTCCTGCAGTGGACTAGAATCGGTTGCATTTGTTATTACGTATTGTTGTTGTGTATATACTGCTCTTTAGTAAGCAGAGTAATGAGAAAATAGTTTTTCCTAATTCCTGTTGTCCTGAGGCTAAACTAAGTAGTTTAACTTTTCGATCTCATGAAATTAATGCTCTCTTGATGTACCTTGATGCTTATGGAGGTGTAGACCCAAATGGTATTTTTCCTTTGTTTTTATAAAGACTGCAGATTTCATAGCTCCAAAGTTAGGTTATTTTGCCCAAGTTGGGAAGTAGAGGAGATTTTAGCACTTGCTGGAGAATTGGTAATGTTACTCCACTATGTAAATGTGTTTGTGGTAGCTTAAGCCCAACTGATTACCGCCCAATTTCCATAACTCCCATATTATCTAAAGTTTTTGAACGTCTTTTGGCAAAACGTCATAATAGGTTTGCCGAAGGTAATCATCTGTTCCCTAGTTTGCAACATGGTTTTCGTAAAGGTCCTGGAGTATGTTATGCCCTTACAATCTCCAATGCTGTACAGAAATCCCTTGATTGTTGGTAGAGTTCGTATGATTGGACTTGATTTTAGTGCTGCCTTTAACTGTGTTAATCATGAGGCCCTTATTTTAAAACTCAAACGGTTGGGATTGGCTGGGTCGTTTCTTAGCATTGTTATCGAATTTTTAAGTAATATATCGCAAAGGGTAGTTGTTGATGGGCATCATTATCGAGTATAGAAATGTAATATCTGATGTACCTCAGGTTAATGTTTTTGGTCCATTACTTTTCATACTATATACACATGACATGTGGTTTGATCTAGGAAACAAGCTTGTTGCATATGCAGATGATGCTACACTCTGCATAAATTTCATCTCCTGAATGTAGATCTGGGGGTTACTGAATCCCTTAATATAGATGTAGCTAGAATTAGTGCATGGTGCAAAGTATGGGTCATGAAGTTGAATCCTAGCAAAACTCTATGTATGATTGTAAGTAGGTCAAGGACAGTGGCTCCTCAACATCTAGATCCCAGTATTGATAATGTTTCTTTAAATTTGTATGACTCTTTTAAAATTTTAGGTTTGATACTCGACAACAAATTTTCTTTTGAGAAACACATTGGGTCTGTGTCTTCTTTAATTGCACAAAAAATGGCTTATTGAGAAAGTCTTTTTAAGATTTTCGGTGATCAATCTATTCTGAAGTGTTTTAATTCTTTCATTCTACCTTGTTTCGAGTATAGTTTCCCTGTCTGGTCTTCAGCTGCTGATTCTCATCTTAATTCGTTAGAAAGGAACTTACTGTCTATTAATTTTTTTATTCCTGATCTAGATAATAATATCTAGAACAGTCGTCCAATTAGTTCGTTATGCATGTTGCATAAAATCTTCCATAATTCTGATCATCCTTCTATTTAGATCTTCCCGGACAGTTCCATACAGTTTATTTTGATAGTCAGGCCTTCTCCATTATGAGGCTCAATACTACAGTATTCTAGTTTTATTCTAGCTGTGACCAAGTTGTGGAATGATCTTCTTAATTGGGTAGTTGAATCAGAAAAACTTCAAAAGTTCAAACTTGCAGCAAATGTTTTGATGTTGAACAGGCTGAAATAAGTATTTTTATAGTTTATATATGAAATATCTGTTTTGATGTTGTTACCGTTTTAAAAATACTCATATTTTAATTGTTCATTATTTGTCATATCGTTTATTAATTTCCTTTCCCTCACCGGGCTATTTTTCTCCGTGGGAGTCCTTGGGCATATAGCATCTTGCTTTTCAAACTAGGGTTGTAGCTTAGCTAGTAATATATATATATATATATATATATATATATATAAATGTATATATATATATATAAATGTATATATATGTGTGTATATATATAAATATAAATATATGTATATATATATACACACACACACACACACACATATATATATATATATATATATATATATATATATATATATATATATAGCATATTTAATGCTACTTTTAAAAATAGTATTTAAACTTTTAGAATATTAAGAAATTACGATTTCTGTCAATGGCTTTAACTTGAATCGAAAGCGGATTACAATGATCATTTTGTTTGTTGAAATGGCCCTTTATAGGGACAAATACCATGAATAAAAATAAGCTATTGATTATTATTAGTAGTAACAAATTTGACGTCGTTAATGACCTTTTAATTCCCAACCTCTCATTGAGTACAAATAAGAGATTTAGATAAGATATTTGAGTGTATGAAATGCCGTCTTGTTCCTGAGAACTACATTCGTCCAGGTTCACACTAATCATTTTCACACGGACCAACATCCCCTCCCACACTGCTTCTTCCCGGTCGAAATGAACTGGTGTTCTTTCGCGCTGATTCTTGTAACGCGATGTCGTTAAGAATAGTTCCAGTCTGTTGCAGACTGCAGGATTTCAGGGTCGCAGGTTAGGGAGGAGTTTGTTGCAACATTCTTAGTTTGTTTGTCGCTGTTTTGGTATAATTTTTCTTCATGATGTAAACTTGTTTTTTTTTTTTTGTGTGTGTGATTTTGCAAGTAGAGTAGCCTTTCTTTAGTTTCGTGTTTTATTACGAATATTTTAAATTAATAAATCTATTTGAGAAAATAGCTTAAAAATACTTATTAAAGCAGCTATCTATCATTTCGCTAAATAGAATTAGCTATTGTAAGTACCAGATGACGTCAAATATTTAGAAATAAGCAAATGATACCAAGACTTGAAGAACCTCATCAAGAAATTACTAACGGGAAAAAAGACCCAACAGATCCGGCTGGCTGGCTGGCTGATCGGTAGCGCCCCATTGGGACTTTTTTCTTCTTTCTTTTTTTGACTCAAGGCTCGCAGAGATGATGGAGCTGACGGACGACCAGAGAGAGAGAGAGAGAGAGAGAGAGAGAGAGAGAGAGAGATGGGGGCCAGGCAGACAGGCAGGCCCCTACGCAGGCGCGCGCACATCCATTACGAATACGCAATGAAAGGAAGAGCAGATATACAGATGAGCATGTATGTCGACAGCATGTAGAAACAGCTGTGGTGCTCCGTCAGAAAGGAAGAGTGTTAAATATAAGTTTTTGGAAGGGGGCGGGTGAGTGAGGAGAAGGATTTGCCACGGTAAATCCTATAATTGGTTATACGGGAGATGCGTGGAAAACGTGCGTTTTATACCTTGACTTGCATTCGTTTTAAACACACAAAAGGTTAAAAACGGCGTTGCAATTATGGATTTAGTATCTGAGGCTGCGTTTGCTCTGCTTATAAGAAAGTATGAAATATTTTTAGTTCAAAGTCAATATGACGAATGTAACTTTCAAGTCTGTAGTAGCTCTTAAATTGTAACTTTCCTGTAGCAGATGAGGAAGAGTTCTAAGGGCTCGTCACTGATGCTTATGATGAGCACTGCAGCCCCAAGGCTTCTTCCTTTTCTTCTTCTTTCTCTTCTTAGTTCCCTCTACTTCTCTTTTTCTTATCTTAACCTTGGAAGGGCATAAACACGTCTCGGCAGAAAATCTGAATTGTTACTACAGGCAAAACTAACATATCAAGCGAGCTAATACTTGCTTTTTTTCTTTCTCTCTCTCTCTCTCTCTCTCTCTCTCTCTCTCTCTCTCTCTCTCTCTCTCTCTCTCTCTTGCTGTTGGTCAACACCATTCATTCGTCCGATGCAGAATATTTTCTATGCTTATACTAATATTTGCTATACTTATTTTTTATAGATTTTGCGTAAAAGTATTTTCATATTCTTGGCAAGCAACGCTTTTGTATGAATTAATTGCAAAACTCATAATAATTGCTGAATTTACGATGACCTTCAAAGGTTTTAAAATGGGGAGAAAAGCGTATCATCATGATTTATTGAATTGTGGAAACTGTATTTAGAATATATGTTTTATGGCTGCCAGATAGGATGTGGCCTTTTAAGAACTCGTTAATCTCAATTGTTGATAATTTGGATCATTCAAATATATATTGATGTTATCTCTTCTATTATTTGTTTCAACTTCATTGCTTTTTTTTCCTCTCGTCCTATCAAAATGAAATTTGCATTTGCCACTAGGTAACCATGATTTATTGCATTCAATAAAGTCAAATTAAAATTATTGCAACACCTACTATTTATAATATATATACTGTATATATGTATGTGTATATATATATATATATATATATATATATATATATATATATATATACATTCATACATACATACATACATACATACACAAACATATATATCCATCATCATCATCAGCCGTTACCAGTCTACTGCAGGACAAGGGTCTCAGGCATGTCTTTCCACTTGTCTTTTTATGGTCTTTCAATGCCAGTGTATTCCTGTAAATTTTCTTAGTTCGTCAACCCATTGTTTCCTCATCCTTAACTGACTTCTTTTGAAAGCTTTAGGGACCCATTCTGTTATTCGTAATGCCTATCGATTATTGGTCATTCACATTCCCATTCCATTTTCTTACAAGTTGTTATAATATCCTCTACTTTAGTTTGCTCTCGCATCCATGATGCCCTTTTTCTGTCTTTTAGTGTTATTCTCACCATTATTCTTTCCATATCTTTTTGAGTTGTAACTAACTTATGTTCCAAGGGTTTAGTAGGCTCCAATTTTCCGGTACATAAGTTAATACTGGTAGAACCATCAGATTAAATACTTTCTTTTTAGAGAAAGGTGGCATCTAAAATTTCATATAATTTTGTTTACTAAAAGCTCCCCATCCCATGCTTATCTTTCTTTCAATGTCGTTCTCATATACTGAGGAACACTTTCCGTCTGTTCCAAGTACAATCTTTCGAGGTTTGTCCATAACTCTTATTTGTTGCGTCTGCATATCCATTGAACATTATCTTAGTTTCACTCATATTCATTTCCATTTCTACATTTCGGCTTTCTCAATTCTTCCAATGTTCTATCACCTTTTTCAATTCCTCCCATGATTCACGAAGTAGAACTATGTCATCTATGTCATCTGCAAATCTCGAGTTTTTAAGGTATTCCCCATTAATATTATTTTCAACAATTTCCAAATCTAATTTTTTTTTAAACTTCTAGGATTGCTGTGAATAATCTAAGAGAGTTGGGTCTCCCTGCCTGTCTCGCAATCTTCTTGTAGTTTTAGGTTTGCTGTACTTCCCGTATAGATATCTTCATGTGTTCTAACATGAGATTCATATATCCCCTGTCTTTAAAGGGCTCTCATTAATAATGAAGTTTTGACAATCAAAACCTTTCACATAGTTTATAAATGCCGTACATATTGGTTTGTCATATTCTGCTGATTTTTCCATTAGCTGGTTAATGACATAGATATGGTCAATTGATGAATACCCATAGCTAAAGCCCGCCTGTTCTTTTTCTTGATTAAAAAACTGTTTTTCTATTCGTCATGATATGATCTTTGTATTTGGTTTATATATTACTGTGAGTATACTTATCGGTCGGTAATTTTTCAGGTTTTTTGTGTTTCCCTTTTAGTGAATTAGTATAATGATAAATTTTTCCAAGTTGTAGGTATAGAGAATTCTTGGAGACATTTTGTGTAAAGTTCACCAGTTTGACTACTATGAAATCTCTTCCCTCTATTGTTAGACCGTCCTCTCTTGCTTTGCCTCTTTTCGTGCCTTTTAATGCTTTCTTTACTTCTATTTTTACTGTTGGCACCGGCTCAGGTCTTTCATTATTTCTATTGGTAAAGTTATTACTTATATCACTAATGTATAGCGTTATATAGAAATCCTCTGCAAATTTTGTCTTGCCATCTCTCATTGATATTATTTCACTATTCATTCTTTAATGCAAACATCTGTTGGCGCCCTGTTCCAAGCCGTCTTTTCATCAATTTGATGCTTCTTTCCTTAGTATTTCCTCAATTTTTGTCTGATTGTAGTACTAGTGATATGGTTTTGGGTTTCTAGTTTATTTACTGTTATGGAGAGTTCTGCTAATTGTCTTTTTTTTCTCATGGATTTTACCCTCATTTCCAATTTTTTCTTTTATTATATTTTTTTCTGATAGTTTTCTTTGATCTTGTTTAGCAACTTTGCCACTTATCTCTTGTGTTGATTCCAATACGAATTTTGTTAAATTACAGTTCATTTCTTATTGGTGAACTAAACTCTCAAGATTTTTCTTTTATGACAGGAGTGTTTATTTTGTTTCTTAAATTTTTTCTCTTTCTTAGATCTGAATAAAATTTGCTTCCCACCATTCAATGATCTCTTGTTTGACTCTGTTACATCTTTAACTAAATTAAATTTTTCACCGAGAAAAGAATTTTTTTTTTTTCTGTTCTCCATTTGAGCTTCTCTGTCCATTTTCTATGTTCCTTTTTATTAAAAAAATGTGCTTATGATTTTAAGATTGTTACTTTCAGCAAATTCTACAAGCATGTCTCCTCTGTCATTCCTTGTGCCTACTACAATTTACTTACTGCTGATTCTCCTCCTTCTTTTGTCCCACTTTAGCATTTAAATCATGCAAGTGTAAATTTAGTCTTTTGTATTTTCATAGATATCTCCAGATCTTCACAAAAAGTTTCAATTTCTTCCACTGTTTGGGAAGCTGTCGTTGCATACGCTAAATGATTATCACTTTATACTTCTTATTTAGTTTGATAATTAATCGTCCAATTCTATCATTAGTGCTACAAACTTCATCTAAGTTCCTGCAAGATTTTTATTAATAAGAAAACCCACTCCATTTTCTTTGTTCCTTTCGTGTCCTCTGAAGCAAAATATATGATTTCTTTTAATTCTATATAGGATTCCCCAGTCCTTCTAATTTCATTCGATCCTATTTTTTCTTTCAGCTTTTTTAGTAACACAGCAAGATCTTCTCTAGAAAGAGTCCTCACATTGTACATTGCAAAGTTCAGTTTCCAAAGGTGGCCTGATCTATTTCAGCTAATTTATATATTTATATATATATATATATATATATATATATATAATATATATATATATATATATATATATATATATGTATGTATATATATATATATATATATATATATATATATATATATATATGTATACATATATATGTGTATATGCAGATATATATGTTTATACATGTGTAATATATATATATATATATATATATATATATATATATATATATATATATATATATTTATATATACTGTATATATATATATAAATATATATATATATATATATATATATATATATATATATATAATGTTCAAATTCATTATAGGACAAGGGCCTCAGACATGTCCATAGTGATGTCTGGAGTTTGGCCAGTGTCTTCGCCACTAGGAAGACTTTAGTGTAATCGCTCATAGTTAACCAACCTAGTATGAGTAGCTCTTACTAGTACACCTTTGTTGATCATGGTAATTTAACAAACCCTTTCACCACGTCAAGTTATATAAAATATACACACACTATTTGTATACTGTATATTACGTGTCTGCGGGTAAATGAGACCCTTTTTTACACTATTTTGAAAGTATATTTAACATTTTCACAGCTAGGAGATCCTCAGACGGGTACCTTGTTAATCCTTTAAGAGCTGGAGTGGGACTGATTCTCTTTATAAGCAAGAAAGCATTGTTGCTTTCTAATGGACTAAATTTGTAGAATTTTCACTGTGATGAAAAGATGGTATCATCCATAATTCTTAGAAACGTCATTTTCTAAGCGAGACCAATGTTTTCACGGCGTATTTTATACAAGTCATAGTACTCTTAAAACGCCAATGATCTTACTGCATGAAATCAAACTTAACAAATATATCTATATATTTTTTCTGTCCAAGGCTTGGGATATATATATATACAGTATATGAGAATGTAACAGCTGGACAGTTTATGCAGAGAGCTAGAGACAGGTTCAGGTGGCGGCAATTGACAGGCCACGTCAAGGACAGGTACCTAGATAAATAGAGATTTTATCCATGTTTGCATTCGTTTATATTTATGCTTTGTGCACGTCGGTCAAATATATCTATGTACATAATTGAAAATATATTTGGTTTTTCAATATTTTCCCCTAGCAGTTGGCATCACTTAGTACCCTTTCAGTGTTCCCGCGGCCCTTAGGTAGCCTTCTCTATCTCTTTCTACTTTACCTCTGTTCCCACTTCCTTTATTCCATGTTGCTCTTAAACTTGTGGTAACGTTTACTTCACAGTGCAAATGTAAGTGCAGGGTTATCCTTGTGTTGCACTTGGCACCGAGTTGACCTCACAGGTCCCACCGCCGGATCAAGTAGCTCAAATACATAAATCCAATCCAATCATAACAATTGTTGGCCATAGAGAAAAATATATGACCTCTACACTGTCGCATTCTTCCTTTGAAAAGCAGAGTCGAGGATGAGCAGACTTTAAATATTTTTTGTATTATAATATATATATGTATATATATATATATATATATATATATATATATATATATATATATATATATATATATATTATATATATATATATATATATATGTGTGTGTATATCTACACACACACACATATATATATATATATATATATATATATATATATATATACAGTATATATAATTATATATATACAGTATATATAATGTATATATATATATAATGTATATATGAGCATGTTTTTTTATTTATATATTATATAATTATTGATATATTTATTTAATTTTATTATATTTATTATCATTTTAATTTTAATGCTATTTGTAAGTCAGCTGCGTGATTTTATTTTCCACAGATTTAGCAGTCAAGGAGGTTGAAAATTACAAATGGTTTTCATAAGCTGCTTTCAATGTTGAATAGGATCAGAACCTATGATCTCTGAGAGTTGATTTTAATGGATGAATTTGTACCCTTTGCTTCTTTTGATTTCTCGTTAATCTTTGTCATGTTTTTTATTCTCATGTAACAGGACTTTCGAAAACTTGTAATTTTCTTCTTATAACCCTGCTTTGCCATTTATTTTATTTTATTACTTTTTGTTAGGGTTTTACTTTTTTGGTTTTATTTTGGTGTCATTAGCGTGAATATATTTGTATGTGGTTACTTGCATGTTTAAGTCTTCACAAAAATAGATTTTAAATAAAGTGTTAAGTGCAGTTAGTTCAACCACCGCCATCACCGATTTAAATACAGAATTTTGTGCTGACTTCATCTCCTAAAATGGGTTTAAAACCAGTCGTGTTCTATTTACCAAAAGTCAGATTTATGTTATTTCAAAAAGCGACTGATGCAGTGATTATCATCCATGAATACACAGATTGCGAGAATGATTCGTGGTTCGTAAACATTCGCTCGTTTAAGTAAATAACAGAAAGGACATTTAGCTGCCCGGTTAGGTGAGTTGTGCCCAAATATTTAACAGAACTTACGGATGCATCTTCGGTTAGTTGGACTAAAAGTCTCTCTCTCTCTCTCTCTCTCTCTCTCTCTCTCTCTCTCTCTCTCTCTCTCTCTCTCTCTCTCTCTCAAGCGTATTATAGAGATTTTAGTCTTTAGTACATTTTAGACCTTCACATCCACGTTACTAGTTCCGAAATATGAAAGTGTTGCTTTTTAATACAGATTCAGATAATTTATATTTAGCTTGATCAGGGACCGATTTGCTGTTACGCGACATAGAGATAGGAAACGGGGTATTTGCTTTTTTTTTTTTTTTTTTTTTTTTTTTTTTTTTTTTTTTTTTTTTTTTTTTTTTTTTTTTTTTTGGCCTTGCGGGTCATTTTTAATTCAGCAAGTATGAATATGGCTTTGATCTTCGTCGTAATTTTCTCTAAAAGGTAAGAAATTATATCCTGTAATGTAATGCAAGTCCTTCAAAGGTAAGGAATAGATGAATCTTACGTTAGAACACTTGAAGATATATACAAGAAGTACAGTAATTTTAAAACTACATAAAAATGAGAAAATACCAATTGAGATAGGTGTTAGGGAAACCCCATGCCTCTTAAATTATTTACGGCATGCCAGAAAGAATTGTATAAACTTTAGATTGGGAAAAATTGCAATAAACATTAATGGGGAATACTTTAATATCTCAAGAGTTGCAGATGATATAGTTGTGTTTAGTGTATCGTGGGAGGAATTGCGAAAGATGATAAAAGATTTGAATAGAGAAAGAAGAAATGTAGGACTGAAAATGATTACGAGCAAAACTAAGATAATGTCCAATGAAAATGTAGACAGACTACAAATAAGGTTTATGGACGAACTTATAGAGATTTTTAATAAATATACATACTTATTACAGACAGTGTTTCCTCAGGACACAAAACAGAAACAAGAAGGATAATTTTGGGTTGGAGAGTTTTTGATAAACAAAATGAGAATATGAAAAATAAAATGCCACTTTCCCCAAGAAGAAAAGTGTTTAATCAGATGATCCTACCAGTAATAACTTATGCATCAGAAACTTGGAACCTTACTAAAGATTTCAACTCAAAGAGCTATGGAAAGAATAATGATGGGAATAATACTAAGAGACAGAAAAAGCGCAAGAGGGATGCGAAAGAAAACTATAGATGATGATATTCTAACATGTAAAACCAAAAAAAGAAAGGACATGGGTAGGACATATAATGAGAATGACAGATAATAGGTTGACATTAAGAATAACAGACTGGGTCCCTAGAGATTGCAAAAGAAGCAGAGGAAGGAAGATAAGACGATGAATTGACTAAGTTTGCGGATGTGGACTGGCATAGAAAGACAATAAACAGACGCAAGTGGAAGGACATGTCTGAGGCTTTCGATCTGCACTTTACTAGTAAAGCGTGATATATTTATGTATATATATATATATATATATATATATATATATATATATATATATATATATATGTGTGTGTGTGTGTGTTAATTTTCCAATTTTTTAAACATGAGTAGGGGTATGTAAGGATTAAACTTTTGTAGTTTAATCCTTGGCTAGATCGACGATATCATCATCTCACATCCTTGTTAAATTAATTTGATTAAATCCCCCTGTTATCTTGCACACCTTTTCTCATATAAATGCTATCCCCCTGTACGCGCAGCAAGAATACGCCCATCCTCAACTCACACTGTTGATAAGAGCTTTATCGATCAGGAAATCTTTCAACTTTCTTTTAAGCTGATGTTCCTTTTAAAATGTGTTAGACAGCTTGTCTCGAAGTTTTTGTCTTATGTTAATGGACTTTTTGTTTTATAGTAACGGATTTCCTGTGCCGTTCATTCACATAGCATGAGATGTGTGGATTTGTGTCCGTGTAAAATGTACAAGATATATATATATATATATATATATATATATATATATATATATATATATGTACACATATATATTTATAGTAAATACATATATTATATATACAGTAAATATATATATATATATATATATATATATATATATATATACATATATATATATATATATATATATATATATATATATATATATATATATATATATATATATATATATATATACATATAGTGGTGCCAGAAGATTTAACTTTGTTTTTCATTATATATTTAGGAGTGTGGCTGCAAGCCATTATATCCTCGCGCCCCCCCCCCCCCCCCAATATATGCTGTTCTTCACACTGGGTGTGCCAATCTTATTACCAGAACCGTTTGGACTAATTGCACATCTATTTCGTATCATTTTCACACTAATAGTTTCTCTCTCTCCCTCTCTCTCTCTCTCTCTCTCTCTCTCTCTCTCTCTCTCTCTCTCTCTCTCTCTCTCTCTTGTGCGTGATGTGATCGAAATTTGTTCTCAAAATTACCATATACAGAGTATCTTTGTACGGTATAGTTATATCTACCCTCTAAAATTAGAAATTCCAACTGTTTATAGTTGAATGAAATTTATTATCAACATGGCCCTGTGTTTTTCCACCGAACACAAACATTTTCGATTCATAATTATGTTTTGGCGTTATTACAAAGTATTATTGCAACATTAAGTCTGATTGTAGCGTCTGCGCTCTTTCTTTCTCGAGTTCAATGTCCCTTGAGAGAGGATTAAACCTTTTTTGTCTGAGCAAGTCCTCGTAATTTCGTTGACTTTGGATTTCAGCATAAAGGAGTTTTATATCTTTACATATGACCCCTGAAAATAAGTTTAAAAATCTATAATTCCATTCAATGTTGCTAATGTAACGGCAACAATATTAACTGTTTTATAATGTGCATGTTTCGTTTGTTAAGAAAATGTAAAAGGTATTCAAAACTATAATAGATAAAAGTAAAAGAAAAATATCTGAGAAATAGATTATGTTTGATAGGCGCTACCAAAAAAGAAATAAGGCCCTTCATCCATAAACCACACAAACATAATGTAACTGAAATCCCAACACAATCCGAGGCAGCCACTTACATGCAAATGAATGTCTCGTGCTAGACATCTTTAAGCTTAGGGAACGACATTTCAAGGGAGGTCAAGAAATTTGGAATTGGTCGTATAAAAGGTGCCTTGACAGTCTGCCGCCAATTTGGACCAAAACATAGAGGAGATTAGTTGATATTCAACTACTCAGGTTGGGGGTGGTATGCCACATTGCCATGGCATCATCAGGGGCTACGATATGATAATGACTGGTAGAGGAGATTCCCTTGGATTCGTAATGAGCGCTAAGTGGACCTATGGTAGTGTGCCTAACTAGATTTATCACTGAGAAATCACGGGACATCGCTTCCACCAATTCGATTTCCTAATAACTTAGGCTTGGGTGTCTCGGCTACTTAGGAGATGCAAGAGAAGAAGAAGAAAAGAGAGTGTTGTTTACGCCGTTGGAGAGCGTTGAACCGTTATCCCTTGGTTGGTTGTATGTTCAACTGGTCCTGAAATTTGTTATTGGAACCACCTTCCAAGTCGGTAATTTACGTCAATGACCATTGCAGTCATGACGCTGGGAATTTATGCTCATTCAATTTTATGAAGAGAATGTTACAGTAATTGTATTTCAAGGAATATACTCCATAATGTGATGAAATTTGTTTGTTGTAGAGTGTATTTTTTTTTAATTTTTACCATATTCAGTCATTAAGATTGCAATGATCGTCATTGTAGTGACAACCAGTATTTACTTCAATGATGATTCTTAAAATCGTATAGGCAACTAAATTTAGGTCGCCTTGCGATCATCGATTTATAACTCTTTGATGCATAAGCAAGAAACGATACCTTGAAGAGTAAAACACGTAAGGTGAATATTTTGAATATCATTGCTATTTTTTTTCTTCAAAGTAGAACTTCTTTCCGCTTAATCGTACTTCTTTACTTGGTTTCAAACCATTTTTTTTATTTTGATTTGATTTCATTGTACATTTTACAGACTAAAGCTTAAACAATTGCTGTTATATTGCTGTATAAAAATATTTTTATCCCCGGCAGAGTATTCCCCAGACTATAGATGAAAAAACATGTTAAACTGGTCATATATTTTGTTATGTAGCCTAAGTTACCTAGAAATAACACCCAGAATCGTTGATTGCTTTTAGAATTGCGTAGAATTTCCGCAGAGAAAACTAACCAGACTAACAATATTGGATTTCTTCTTTCATCCTGTGTCGTTTACCGGTTCTTTGTTCACCTTGCTTCTGAACACAAAACCACGAAAATTGAACCGATATATTAGATAAGCGTTTTTACGACATTCGACAGGTAGCATGTTACAAGCAATACCGTCCTGGTAATTACTGATAAATATTCAATTATTGCACTTTTATGGTGTAAGAACAAGGCACCGAAGAAGTTGTACTTAGAGGCTTAACGCCTCTAAGGCTCAAAATGTAACGCTTTTAACGAAATTCAGTCAACAGTTCCAGAGATTGGGTCTCGTATCGTTACAATTATTGGAAAATCTACCGAAAGGGAACCTAGTTTTTGTCAGAGAATCTATACACCCTTGGGTCCTAAAGCTTGTACAGTAATGATGGTTTGTGTTTTGTATCATTGCTGCTGTAGCCTACCACATCAACAAATCTGAGTGTGAGTGAGTGTTCCCCTGTCCTATACTATGTCGTCTATACGAATTTGTTGTTATCGTATTGATGATTAAGGAAATTAAATGAGCAACTAAAGCAATACCAATGCAGAATAGCTAATCGAAACAGTTACACAATAAATGTGAAAAATTTCAATATTTTAACCCGTATCCAGTATTTTCTTGATCCAGCGTGTACAGTGAATGCTTATCCACTGATATGATAGAAAATTAATGACTCAGTATGAGAAGCTTTTAGTAATTTTAGATACTTTGTCGTTAATCTTCACACCTTGCAGTGTAGAAAAGAAATGCCTCCCTAAAAGAAAAACAAAAAACTCAAACTTGTCGCCTTTCCTTTGAAACTGTCTCGTGTATTACATCATATTATGTGCAAGCATTCACTGGATGAAAGATACACATGTGCACTTACCACACGCTAGCACCTTAGCACCACAATCTCTCTCTCTCTCTCTCTCTCTCTCTCTCTCTCTCTCTCTCTCTCTCTCTCTCTCTCTCTCTCTGCCGATAATTCAACAACACTGAAATAAATGTACTTTGTTCACATTGCCTAACATTCCTTTACATTTTTACATGTACTTATTAACTCTAACATGGGTTTCTGTACTTATCAACTCTAACATAAGTTTCTTAGAGAATAAGAAAGAAAAATAAAGTAAAGCAAAGATTGGGACTTGGTGTGCAGATGTAAAAGTGAGTTGTTTTTTTCTTGAAGGAACTATATTAGTTGTTTAGAGTGCAAACGTTGCGTAGGCGGAAAGAGGAGTATTACTTTTCTCTGGTTCACAACAGGTTTTAGATTGCGGGTTCGTTTCACTGAACAGATTTTTAGTTGTGCTGATACGTTCTAATATAGGAAACTGAATTTTCGTTATGAAAAGACAATTTGTACTTTTGTTTTCTGTGGGTGACCGTTACGAGCCGTGAATAATTCAATCACTTAGTTGTGACTGGCATATGTTTGGAATAGGGAATAATTACTACAGTACTTGCACATATCTATACTCTCTCTCTCTCTCTCTCTCTCTCTCTCTCTCTCTCTCTCTCTCTCTCTCTCTCTCTCTCTCTGTATATATATATATATATATATATATATATATATATATATATGTGTGTGTGTGTGTGTGTATGTATGTGTGTATACACATAAGACGATCACTGTCGTTGTTAAACTTAACTTTCTATAGCTTCGTAAAACTTAGACTACAACACCAGCTTCATAGCCCTACACAGTAGACCTGTATACAGCTTTATATAGTACAGTATATGGTGTGTACACACTATTACTTGCAGTGATACTTTTTGAGATAATGGTAAATTATGAAAGGAGTAAGAGTAATGAAGGGGTAATAACTTTAGATGCAAATGTCAAGTAAAAAGAATTGATTATAAAATAATACGTTATACCTTAAAAGACTGATGCAAACAGTACATTGATCCTTAGTCCGATAATATAACCGCAGGA
>NC_090751.1:60501764-60511764 GCF_036898095.1 Palaemon carinicauda
TTTTATTTATATTTCAGGATATATAAAACTACAGCAATTGGAGATATTAATATCTATTGAGAAAATCTCTCTCTCTCTCTCTCTCTCTCTCTCTCTCTCTCTCTCTCTCTCTCTCTCCAAAAGGTATTTTGAACGTCGAAACAATTGTTTTGTTGAATTTGACTATAAAGATTTATTGCATACATTGGAATATTCTTTTTTCGTGAATTCTTATGTAGCAAAGATTAATTGTAGGGGGTAAAACTATGTAGGAATACATATATGTAAATTATTTTTAAAAGTTTATATATGAAACTTGTAGAAAAGTTAGCTATAAAATTCCTGAAAATTGTTGGCTTAAAAAAATATATCCTCCAAGTCTAAGGTAGTAACGCGGTTCCGATTCTCGGAAAATACATTCTCTCTCTCTCTCTCTCTCTCTCTCTCTCTCTCTCTCTCTCTCTCTCCTCTCTCTCTCTCTCTCTCTCTCTCTCTCTCTCTCTCTCTCTCTCTCTGTATTGTTTTTTTTCTGTAAATATCTGAACTCTACTATGATGATTTTACGACATTTTGTTCTAATGTGTTAAAGTTTGGTGCGTAACCCATTTTGTCATGATCAAGTTGTTTTTTACCCATATTGTTATTATTTTCATTAATATGTAATCAAAGAAAACTACAATCCTGTTTGTGTAAGAAAACGTAATTTATGCAGATATTTGAGAAATTATACTATTAATCGTTTTTTTAATGAAACGCAATTCATGCTGATATTTTGATTGCTGTTTTTTATGTGGAAAGTGATCCCTTCAGGAAGATTTAATGATTATAGCCCCATGGGAAATTGTACACTGACAGTTACACTGCTTGTATCAACTTGCAATCTATTTTATTGTGTATTAACCCAGCACTTTGCATTGCGAGTCTGCTAATACAAAATGATATCTGATTTAACCATCGTATTTTTTTTTTTTTCATTTATTTTACCCCTGTAGCGTTTTCGGATATCGATTTGTCTAGGGCACCTCACGAGCGGTGTACTGTAGGCGTTACTTATAGTTTAAAGGCCACTCATGAATGGCAGAGGCAAGGGTCATTGAAATTGCCCTATCAAGTAGGACAATGCCCTATAGACTGACCATATAAGCCTACTGTATACATATGATCAGCGCCCAACCCCCTCTCCACCCAAGTTATGACCAAGGAGGGCCAGGCAATGGCTGCTGACTTAGCTGATAGGCCTATAGGCTCCACCCCCCCCCCCCCACCATGCTTAACTCACAAGGATGGTAAAGTTGCAGCTACCAAATGAACTAGAGTTGTAGCGGGACTCGAACCTCAGTCTGGCGTTCACCAGTCAAGAACGTTACCACATCGGTCGCCACAACCCTTGACCGTCTACCCTGGATAGGTACGGTGGGTCGTTTGCGACCCCGAGCGTCAAAAAAAAACAGGTTTTTCTCACGTGACTCACCCCTGTGACTGAATTTGTGGGTGATCGACCTGCAGGAGGTGTCTCCCCTACACGCTCTAGTAGTGTCCAGATGTGCATTGCTGTAGCTGTACTCCTTCCCCGATTTCTGAGACGCGTCGGGGTCGTTCGTGTCCGAGTTTACCCTTCTGAGGTAGTTTGCATAATTATCAAAGTTATTACGTATTATGAAATTGTCGTAGAATGGTGCAACTTGTATAGGTTATCAGTTGTGGAAAGTCTTGGTGGATTGTTTGGCTACCATGTGCATGTTTTTTTTTTTTAGTTAAAATGTCGTTCATCACCACGAGGACCATTTTACCGCGAGTGCCCCTTTTTCATTTTTTTTTCATTTTTTTGCCAAGTCATTTTTCCGTAAGATATTGCCAAATAGTGTCGTAAAACTTTTGCTTGTTTATTGTTGGAAAGTGTGTCTAGATGATCTGGCTACCCATGCATGACTTTGTTTTTGTCAGATACGACGTAGTTATTGGTATATTGGGTATTTAACTGCGGTTACCAATTTCTGTTTTTTTTCAATATTTGTAAAAATTACTACGTAGTAAGGAATTGCCGTATATTATTCATTTTTTTTCATGTTTATGTGTTAGAAAGTGTGCCTTGATGGTTGGGCTAACACGTGCATGTCTTTTTTTTTTATCTGAGATGTCGTATATTAGAATGTCGGGCATTTTACCGCGAGTGTCCCTTTTTAATTTTTTTTAATTTTTTTGCCAAGTCATTTTTCCGTAAGATATTGCGAAATAGTGCCGTAAAACTTTTGCTTTTTTAATGTTGGAAAGTGTGTCTAGATGATCTGGCTACCCATGCGTGATTTTGTTTTTGTCAGATACGACGTAGTTATTGGTATATTGGGTATTTAACTGCGGTTGCCAATTTCTGTTTTTTTTTTCAATATTTGTAAAAAATTACTACGTAGTAAGGAATTGCCGTATATTATTGATTTTTTTTCATGTTTATGTGTTAGAAAGTGTGCCTTGATGGTTGGGCTAACACGTGCATGTCTTTTTTTTTTTTATCTGAGATGCCGTATATTAGAATGTTGGGGATTTTTCCGCGAGTGCCCCTTTTTATTTGTTTTGCATTTTTTTGCTTAGTCATGTTACCGTAAGGAATTGGCAAGTAGTGTCGCAAAACTTATATTTTTATAGTGTTGGAAAGTGTTTCTAGATGATCTGGCTACCCATGCCTATTTTTTTTTTAGCCAGATATGGCGTATATATAAGTATGTATTCGATTTTCCTGTGATTGCCATTTTTTTCGTTTTTTCCCATTTCTTTCAAAATTACTACGTACTAAGGAACTATCACAGAGTAATATTTCATTTATATGTTTATTTGTCGGAAAATATGCCTTGATGGTTTGCCTAGCACGTGGCTGAAATTTTTTTTTTCTGAAATGCCGTATATTAGAATGGCTATTTTTCCACGAGTGCCCCTTTTTATTTGTTTTGCATTTTTTTGCTTAGTCATGTTACCGTAAGGAATTGGCAAGTAGTGTCGCAAAACTTATATTTTTATAGTGTTGGAAAGTGTTTCTAGATGATCTGGCTACCCATGCCTATCTTTTTTTTAGCCAGATATGGCGTATATATAGGTATGTGTTCGATTTTCCGGTGATTGCCATTTTTTCGTTTTTTCCCAATTCTTTCAAAATTACTACGTACTAAGGAACTATCACAGAGTAATGATTCCTCTAGATGTTTATTTGTCAGAAAATTTTGTTTACTTTTTTTTTGATTGAATATCATCAAATTTTTTTTAGCTAAAATATTGTTTTACATTTTTTTTTTTCGATTTTATTTCCCTTCAAAAAATTTTTTTGGGTCAGAATTTTAATTTTATAGTCGTAAAATAATCGACAATTATCCAGCAACCCACCATACAATTTTTATGCATATCCAATAATAATTAGATTAGTAAATAACACCTTGAAATTGACATACCCTTCCTACATTTCAAGTGGCAGATTAGGGAGTCTGAGTCAGTGTGGTTGGCGGCCATTTTGTGGACATATCCGAAGCGTAAGCTGCCCTATCTATATATATTCTTGTTCCCTATAGAATTTGTGATATTTTGGTATATTTTTACCTGCATAAATATCATATTATATATTAAATATATGTATTTTTTACGAAATTTCCAAGTACTCAAAAAATTACCTTTAGATATGGCCCCTGATATAAATGTAATTTACAAAATAATGAAGATTTTTTTACATATTTCTATTTTAGGATAACATATGTTTATTCCCTAAAAAAATTAGCCACTTCCTATTTCATTTGGGTACCCAAAAAAATTCATGAAATTTGGACAATTTTTTTTGGCCAAAAAAAGTTACCCTTTTTTTCTCATTTCAGATCTTCACCTCCATGGGTCTGACTTCATCCAAAATACATCAAGATGTGTCCTAAACATTCAAGAATCAATTCCTAAAAGGATTTGTGTATATATGTATAAACTTTTTTTTTTATGAATTTTTATGTCAGGTCTTTTTTTTTCTACTTAATTTTTTAAAATATTTATAATAAATAGCTTTTCTGCAGATGAGTAGTATTTATCTTTACAGTTGTTTTAAGCATTCATTGAAGTTTTTTTTGGCAAAAGAAAAAAGGAGGTTACTGCAAAAACTGATTTTTCAAGAATTTTTTTTTGGCGTCGGGGTCGTTCGCGTCCGAGTATACCCTTAAAGGGGTGTCCGAGGACCGTACCTATCCAGGGTTAAAACTTTCCTTCGGCCTATAGCTGCACTTGCTTTATAGCCTTCTACGTTACATCCGTTCCTTCTTCCTTTCTTCCTTCTTTGCAGTCAAACCTTTTTTAACATTTACTTTACAGTGTAGCTGCGTGGAGACCCCCCCCCCCCAACCCCCTTGTTCTTAAACTTTGAATGACCTCGCATTCCTCAGTACCGGTTATATAGCTCAAATTCATAAATCAAATCCCCCATCGATTTATTTGTAACGAAACTGATGGCAGTTGATTTTTACTACTGTTAGTAGGATATCTTAGGAATAGGTGAACGTAATTGGATGAAACCTGCTAGGCTATAATATCCTCGAGATAATCAGCTCCAATTGGTCGATTCATTGCCATGAAAATAAGTTCGATTCTGGATATGAATTTTGTAAGGCGATTTCTCTGTAAGTTAATCCTATTAGAGTATTAGAGGTCACTTAACAGCGTAATGCAAGTGGAATACCTTCCAAACACAAACCTCCTAAGAAATTGCTGCATAACTTGTTACACCAGTAGCCTTGGCTGTGGTATTCTCTCAAAGTCCAACTCTTGTCTTGTGGATATGAAGATCTATCAAAAGTAGATAAACGATGTTTTACGTAGTGTGAATATACTGCCAATGTTGTTGAGAACATAGGGCAAATAGGATATTTTGTCTTGCTATATTTCTTCTTTTTATTCATAGATATTTCAGTGTATAATGAACTCGATACCGATTTTACATTAAAAATTGGATCATGTGACGTATTAGACAAATGATATCGTCTTTGCTTGAAGAAGAAAAAGAAGGAAGTGACCTATAAAAGATAAAAATATCCGATATATAGATTCTGAAACCTTGAACGTACTTGGAACACTCCCTTTATACACTTGTCTTACGTCTGAGAGTTACAACAGAGGATTTAGAGATCAGCTTTTATTTGCAGAGACCAGAGACATCCACCCACGTTGCACGATCAACAGACCAATAATAAAATGATCATAAAATTAGAGTATAGACCACAAGACACACTCAACAAACAAATTACTTGGAAGAAACTTTTAACACTTCTTTCTCTTAGTGGGGGACCTCCCTCGGTTATGACCAGTCTCTAAATAGTGGACTAATGTTAATACTTTTATTGATGGGTTTCAAGGGATTATTTTATGGCTGGCATAGAATCAAGGATATGAACACTTTTACTTGTTTTAATGATGTTAATGGTAACCTTGGTTGTAAATCTAGTATTTGTTATTGACATTCAAATAATAATAAAGTTTGGATACATATTAAAAACAATAAAATAACTATAACAATAGTTCATTAATCATATGCTGTTATACTTTTAGAATTTTTGCAAAAGTGGTAATTTTTCTCCTAATTATTACTGGTATTGTGCATTCTGTTATGTTATTTACTCGGTTAAGGAAGACTGTAAAAAGACACTGTGTTATCAAACACGGTATGCCTGTAACTTCCTGAAAAGAACATAAAGAATGGAATGAAGTTTAACTACAGTTTAAGTAGTCTTTAAAGTGTCTTTTTAGAGGACTTTTTGAATATTTCAAGAGTAGCTACTCAGGAGTTGCCTCACAGAATGCACACGACCGAATACCTAAGTGCCCCTAAAACCTTCATAAGAAAATTGAAGGTAAGCAGGTCATAGGACAAATAGCAGTGCCACTCCCTCTCTTTCCCTCCCTCCATCTCTCCCTATCCCCATTCATCCTGCCCCTGTCTTTGCCTCCTCGCCATCTCGTTTCCCTCCTTCCACCTCCTTTCTACCCTCTTTATACTTCTCTGCCCATCCCGCCAGTTCCTCCCCTCCTGCTTAATCAGTGAAGGAGGTTGCAAGGTCATCCTTCCCACTATCTGGCCGTGACCTTACCCCCTTCCCCTGCTAGACTCCGCTTGCCAATTCCCCCTCCCCTTCTTTCTTATGTCTGGTCCTCCTACCAACAACCCACTTAAGTCTACCGGCTGTCTGCTTTCTTTGCTTGTTTTGCATACCTCGTGTATTGTGCTTGCATTTAGGGTGCATGGAAGCTTATTTGCTTTAATTTCGCATCTTGAAAAGGCTTTCCATCATATGTAGCTGTTTCTGTGGAATTATTTGCATCATTTAGACCGTAATTATTGCAAGATAATATTTTGATATTTTGTTTTGTATAAGAATTAAGATCTTTTTCTGTTAATCGTATAGATTTATAAAGTATTTTCTACTTTAGGTGTTTATCTTAAGCTGCTTCTGCATTTGTTAACGAAAAGCGTAACTTTTGCTCCCATTTGCTGCTGAATAAACACGATATAGTGACCATGGTTAGGGGATATTGCAAAAACAGGTTATACAAATGTTGCTCTCATAATAAGTACTTTGGGCTGGCTTCTGCATACAATCAAGTTTCTACATTTCACACATGAAAAAAAAATGAAATGTGCGAGCATATTTGTATCTTTTTAGCAGTAATACGGAAAAGATAGATGTAAGTATGATATAGTCGTAATAATACCTTCAAATTCTCTCTCTCTCTCTCTCTCTCTCTCTCTCTCTCTCTCTCTCTCTCTCTCTCTCTCTCTGTGGTAATAGATATCATTATGATTTTCAGTATGCTCTTGAATTATTTTTGCTCGTCTTATCAATAGTATTTTTTTAAAACAAGTTTGATTTAATGAAATTTTTTTGCTGGCAATGATGTGAACAAGCTTCAAAACTAGCTTGTTGTTAATGGCCTTCATCGCATTAGAAAGGAAGTTCAAGTTAGCTTCATTATTTCTTTAGCATTTGCCCGAGAAAAAGAAACACGGTCGCGCTTTAGTGATATATTTCCCTGTTATTTGTATTAACATAAAAGTATTTATAACCAAATTAGATGTATTAGATCATTTTTCCATCGACAATGTTGATGATGATTAGGATTCAAGTTATAATCACCATTGTCATAATCCCAATAATAGTCGATCATTATTGCCATTAGTATCATTATAATTATCGTCAATGTTTTATAATAGATTCTCCAGAAACTTTTCTTTAAAAATTCATTCATATGAAAATATCCGCCAGCTAGAGTCCAGGGGCTTTAGTTTTGTTTATTTAGACTCTGAGAAACACTCGTCTGGGATAAGCAAACTTTGTAAAGGATTTCGAAGAGTCCTCCATTTCAAGTTTGCTTAAATCTTTCCTCCACAATTTACCTGATTTATGAATGGCCAGATGTAACCATTTCTCTTCTCGTCTTCTGTCACTGCCTTTTTATTTATTCAGCATTTTTAGACAGACAAAAGATCTTTTATTGCAGCTGAAGTTAGAGGTTCATATGTAGTAAATCGATTTTAAAGTTCGTTTTAACAAATACAGTAAGTCATTCGTTTAATTTTATGATTTTTATGCTGCTACGTTTACCTTTAATATTTAACCTTTGTTGCTACGTGTATTTTTTCATTCTAATGATTCACAGAAAACGACAACGAATTCTCTCTCTCTCTCTCTCTCCTCTCTCTCTCTCTCTCTCTCTCTCTCTCTCTCTCTCTCTCTCTCTCTCTCTCTCTGCATATGGGTTATCTGATGTATTGCTAAGCTTATTTTGATTTAGATGTTGCCGAAATAGCTCTCTAAATCTTATAACTTTTTCCCAGGTTAGATGGCGTGTCTCATTCGACTATCTTGGACGAATCACAGTTACCCTTGACTATGTCTGCTTCGTCGCATCAGATATATAGAGATGCAATTGCGGGAATCTCATGCTCAGAAAGACTGCATAGTATGTTACTTGGAAGAAAAATCCACCCTTACCCACAAACTAAGATGGTTATATTCACGACTGTGGCATTTTAGGTTGAACTTGTTTCCACCTGACGAGTAAGTTAATTCTTAAGTCTGCCTTTATCAGAGAGATTTCTTTTCTGCGGTTGACAGCTTTGGCAAGTTAAATCGTGGTCCCGTTTCCGCAGAACAACTTGCGTTCCGTTTGACGGCTCTGGACTCAATTTTCCTTGGTTTAGTTTTATCAGAATTTGTTCACATCTGAGGCGGCTTTGGCAAATTAATTTTTGGTCCAGTTTTAAGAGGAATTTAGTTTCTTAACGACTGATAAATCTAAGATTCGTTCAACAGCACAGATCTGTCTGTAATCAACCACAGATAATAGTAACGAAATATTCTAGTAAGACATGCAAGGAAAATAATTTGTTAACCTTTAGGGTCGATGACCCAGACGCTTGGTGACTGGTCAGGATTTACTCAAGACTAGGTCTGTTATTAAATAAGACCTTTGGTTTTCACCTGACTAGATAACTCGTTGCGTGTGTGTTAAAATAGAGTAACCACTGAGTAGCTGGCCTGACTTAGGTGTTGATAAGATTTTTTTTGTGTATCAAGTTTCCAGAAAAGAGTACTAATTAGATAACGCTCCCTGACTAGATCAGTGACAGTTAGGTGTGTTGGGGCTAATTGGTATGCCATAAAGGTGGTAATAAAAAGGTACTAAATGTATGGTATGTCTCTCGTGGATATAAATAGGTGATGTTCTATCTTTGCCATTTTTTATATCATTGAAACTTTTATCAGTGTGTACAACCTCGAGTTCGTTAGTAACTTATTTAGTAAGGGGGTAGTAGTACTGAAAGTGATACCAGTAAAGTCCAGAAATTGTATAATCTGTACGTTCTATCCTGTCAATCATTTAGCCAGTTATTATAACTAGGAGAGTGTAGAAATACGATACAAGTCTTAAGAGAGGATTTTAAATGTAATTGAAAGTGTGTGTAAATCATAATTGAATACTGTTCCTTTTAAGTTTAGTGATTTTACAAAATATGCATTTTTTTCCTATTAACCAATTCTCCATTCTGAGTGATTTGAAGGTATCTCGTATATTTGAGTGAACTATTTTCTTCATATTAAATCCAGAAACAATATAGTGTATTATCATATTTTATCTTTGCTAGATTTCTGTTTGTGGTTGTTGTGGTTATGAAGGTGTTATTTGAAAACAGCTGTCATTGCTGTAATAAACAAGCCAAGAAGCCGTTACTATAGACGCACAACGGAAAAGTGCAGAATTAGGATATTTTATTTTTAATTATTCCTTTGATACATCGGAATGCTTTCAAAGCACTATAGATAAAAAAAGGCTTCAAGTTGTGCAAATGAATAGTTTTTAAACCACGGCTCTTATTGGGTACCGTTATTTTACTTAGAAGCATCTTGCTAGAGTTATGGGGTCCTTTGACTGGCCAGACAGTACTACATAGCATTCTTCTCTATGGTTACGGTTCATTTTCCCTTCGCCTACACATTCACCGAATAGTCTGGCCTATTCTTTACATATTCTCCTCTGTTCTCATACACCTGGCAACACTGAGATTACCAAACGAATCTTCTTCTCTCAAGGGGTTAACTACTGCAATGGCTACTTTCCTCTTGGTAAGGGTAGAAGAGCCTCTTTAGCAATGTTAAGCAACTCCTCTAGGAGAAGGACATTCCAAAATCAAACCATTGTTCTCTGGTCTTTATTAGTGCCATAGCCTCTGTACCATGGTCTTCCACTATCCTGGGTAAGAGTTCTCTTGCTTGAGGTTACATTCTGGCACACTATTCTATCTTATTTCTCTTCCTCTTAATTTGTTAAAGTTTTTATTGTTTATATAGGAAATATTTAAAGTAACGTTGTTACTGTTCTTAAAAGATCTTTCTTTTCCTTGTTTCCTTTCCTCACTGGGCTATTTTCCCTGTTGGAGCCCCTGAGCTTATAGCATCCTGCTTTCCCTGCTAGGGTTGTAGCTTAGCATTTAATAATAATAATAATAATAATGATT
>NC_090751.1:60519264-60521764 GCF_036898095.1 Palaemon carinicauda
AGAGTATTTTGGGAATATTCTTTTGGACATTTGGACGCTTCCTATTATTATTATTATTATTATTATTATTATTATTATTATTATTATTATTACAAGCTAGGCTATAACCCTAGCTGGAAAAGCATGATGCTATAAGCCCAAGGACTCCAACAGGGAAAAATAGCCAAGTGAGGAAAGAAAATAAACTACAAGAGAAGAATAAACATTTAATAGAGAATATTTCGAGAATAGTAACAATATTATATTAGATGCTTCATTTAAAAAATAACAGGAAGAGAAATAAGCAGAAAACAGCCTCCCCGAGTGTACCCCCAAGCAAGAAAACTCTAATCCAAGACAGTGGAAGGTCATGGTACAGAGGCTATGGCACTAACCAAGACCAGAGAACAGTGGTTTGATTTTGGAGTGTTCTTCTCCTAGAAGAGCTGCTTACCATTGCTTAAAGAATCTTTTCTACCCTTATGAATAGTAAAGTAGCCACTGAATAATTGCATAGCAGTAGTTAACCCGTAGAGCGAAGATTTGTTTGTTAGTCTCAGTGTTGTCAGGTGTATGAGGGCAGAGGAGAATGTCGTAAGATAGGCCAGACTATTTGGTGTAATGTGTAGGCAAACACAAAATGAGCCGTAACCAGAGAGAGGGATCCAATGTAGTAATATCTGGCCAAGCAAAATAATCAGTAACTAACTTTTTAGCGGTAGTATCGCAATGGGTGGCTGGTGCCCTGACCAACCTACTACCTACAAAAATAATATTCTTTAAATTAGTTCTCAAACAAATATGCAAGGTAGTGTTTTAGATGTGTTTATAAAATATAGCTAAAAGATAAAAGAATTAAAAAATTACTTTTCTTCAAGGTTTTCATCAGAATTTTCTTCCATTTTAAACTATGTCCATATGAGCTTCTAATACTCCAAGTCGCTTTGATGGCGAATTTCTTCCTACCTCATCTTACACGGAACGTTGCCATGCGTGAATATTCAGGAAGACTTATCATCGTCTATATCTAAATGTTGAAGAGTATAACTCTATCTGACAGGGTGAAGCACCGAAGTAAATAATTTTCCTTTAGAGAATCGATTGATATTGAGAGTAATGCATTACGTCTGTTACTCTTTGGGCCTAGTCCAACGGCGCATGGTTTGATGATATCATCAGTCTAATGTGACGTCTATGTTCATCGTCCCAGCGGGGACTTTTAAATGTCATTCATTCGGCCATCAAACCAGTAGAGCATTTAGTAGTAAATAGTTTGCATAGAGACATCTTATGTTAGTGTATGGTTCTTCTTTCTTTATTTTATTGGAGTTTTAATCAGAGAATAATAATCCGTTTTATAATAAATTTTAACGCGAAAAAAAAATCAGGATCTTGTTAAGAATGCCGTGATATATTTACTAAATTTCTTTATAATTCTTTAAAATCAATAAGGAATTCCGTGCTAAATTTACTAAAGAAGCGTACAACATTTGGACAGCGTATACTAATGACTAAAATTATCGCGAATAGCTAAGAAATAATCCGACTCTAAACTCAAGCAAATCTAAAATCGGTTCTAACTGAAGCAACTGATGCGGATAAGATGTAATCGTGACATAGGAAGACCATCTTTGGAAAAGTAATCATCATAATCTATTTATGTTTCAAAAACTTGATTAAATCTATTCTAGATGAAGGATGAGATCATATCCTTTAATGCCGTTTGGATGTTGATTAGATTATTTTTTTTCTTTATATTATATATATATATATATATATATATATATATATATATATATATATATATATATATATATATATATATATATATATATATATATGAGGCTGATAATCTAAGGTTTTTTAGAGATGCGTTTATTTTAGAAATTTGTATAGTATATGATTATAGTTTATCTTTGGCATAGTAGCTGATAATCTATTTTATCTTGCATTATCATTGGATGATCTTATACACTAAACAGCATCACAGCCGCTGAGATGAACGTGTAGCGGAAGGAAAGCCAAAGTAATAGGCAGACTATGGACGCGAGGATGACAAGGAATTGTTGTTTATGAGAAAAGGGGTGTAGCTGTTTGTGTGGTGGTCGCTGAAGTGTATGGATGAACAGAGGAAACTGAGTTCGCTCGGATGAGGAGACCTGGTGAATAAGTCGTGTATGGGTGCATGTGCTTACTTATAATTATATGCCTGTGTTAATTTGATTAACTCTACATCCTTCGCCCTCATAGTTTTTGTACACATGAGTCAGGTTTTATGGTGTGAGATCACTGTGATATTTTACCTGTGTATGTATGAAAGTACATGTACGTATGCAAATGTATTAGTTATGGATAGTTAGCCGTGTTTTTATTATGTATGAGTCATACGCTGTGTGGAGTACATGCGCTTGTTCAAGATCAATATGTTTAACATTATTATTATTATTATTATTATTATTATTATTATTATTATTATTATTATTATTATTAGCTTGGGTACAACCCTAGTGGGAAAAGCAGG
>NC_090751.1:60533533-60536033 GCF_036898095.1 Palaemon carinicauda
CGTCTTTTATTTTTATCATTTTGTTTTATTTTGAGAAAGCTATTTATTTAATGGTTAGAACACATACTTCATTGTCATTATTGTGTATGAAAATGTTCAATTAACCAAATTGATTAGAAAAGAAAAGGTATATGATGTAATACAGGTACCGTATTCCTTTAATAATTGCGATATTAAATTCCGAAACTAATCTGCATAAATGGCTTAACAACAAATTCCCTCTAATTTTCTTAAACAAATACCACAGATGTTTCATACACGCTCGTACACTGTAACGGTTTTGCATTTTTTATCTTATCACTCTGTCTTCCCTGCTCTGTTTATAAACCAACCTGTATAAACCTGATAGCTCATATTTAATTTTGTTTGTTTTTTATGACGTTTTTGCTCGCAAGTCCTGGTATTCAAGTTTAGCTGCATTCACCTCACCTCTCTGTTATCACCTAACTGCTCGCTCGCACAATGTTTCTGTTTGAATATATCCTACAGCACATAGCACATCATCATCTCTGCTCATAACGCAAGGTCAAGGTTACTTTGCAAAACTTGGTTGTAGGTTTGCGATGTCATGTTAATCAAGGTGCGTCAGGGGAGCTCTCCTAGATATTATCTCGTCATATATTAGGAGTCGAGTTTCTTTGTTAGTCTACTTCATAAGCCTCACGGAAAAGGAACTTGAGCCTCGACAGACTCTGCCAGTGACCGTGAACCTGTGAATAAATTCGTGCTATATTTGAAAGGCTTTCGTGTTTTAACAATCTAAAGTATTCATGTGTTTTTCTTACACATTACATTGTTTGTTTAATTTTGCAGGTTATTTCTGTTTTTTCCTTATTCTTTTTAAGGAGTAGGGATTTGTTTACCAAGGTAAGTAATGAATACAAACCATAGTTGATTGGCTCACAAAAAAAAAAAAAAAAAAAATCCTAATGTCTTCTCAACTTCAAGTAAGACATAGGCCTGTTGGGGTAAAAACCATTCCTACGAATTGATATATGAAAAATTGTAATGACTTAAATAATTAATCTTTGGGAATATAATATGTTCCTGAAATACTTTCTCTCTCTCTCTCTCTCTCTCTCTCTCTCTCTCTCTCTCTCTCTCTCTCTCTCTCTCTCTCTCTCTCTCTGTTACGCTTTATGGGATATCAAGAACATAATTTTGTTGCGAATCCAACGTATTATAGGAGTGTGTCATTTAGAGGCTGTCGGTTTTAGAATCTGGTAGAGATTGTTGGAGGCATTTTATAGTATATATATAATTACCTTTCATTTTAGTGGTGTTCCTTAAGTTGGATGCAAGTAATTCCCTTTAGTATGCTAGGTGCTTATATAGCTTTTGTATTTAAAATCTTTAAAAATGTTGACTAAAAAGGTAAAATATTTTTAGTGGATATTTTACCACTAATTATTTTTGTACCTTGCTTTGCACTAATAATGTATTAGCATACATTATATATATATATATATATATATATATATATATATATATATATATATATACTGTATATATAATATACTGCATATATATATATACTGCATATATATATATATATATATATATATATATATATATATATATATATATATATATATATATAGTTTATGTGTGTGTGGTTTTATATATATGTGTATATATATATATATATATATATATATATATATATATATATATATATATATATATATATTGTATATTTTATATTAAAATGTATACATGTATGTAAATGAATATTTAGGTATATATGTGTACAGTTTATGTATATATATGTACATATGTGTATATATGTATATATTTATATCTACATATACTGTAGGTATGTGTAGCCTATATTTATATATGTATATATATGAATGTATATTTAAGTATGTATTTCTATATTTGTATATATGTATATGTTTATTTGTGTTTATGTGGATGTGCAGTATATGTGTGGGAATTCATGTATTTGTGTGTGTATAGATACAGTATATATATATATATATATATATATATATATATATATATATATATATATATATATATATATATATATATATATATAGAGAGAGAGAGAGAGAGAGAGAGAGAGAGAGAGAGAGAGAGAGAGAGAGAGAGAGAGAGAGAGAGAGAGAGAGAGAGAGAGAGCGTAAAAATTCCTTCGGCGACTACTACTCTCTCAAGCCTTCCTGGATGTGCTTCTTGTTGAGTGAGAGGATGGCACGGGCCTATAGAACGGTACCTCAAAACGGGTACGTTTGGATGTTTTCAATCTTTTCCTTCAAGATTTTCAAATTTTTCCCTGTTATCGATATCATATTTATTATATTCAGTGCGAGCAATTTTTTTTTTTCGCTGTTTGATGAAACGAAGGTTTATCGTTTATATTTTATAAAAGAGATATGATGCAATTGAAAATTTAGTATGAGCAGCGTTAATGATTATATAGAATTAATATTTTTTTTGGTAAAGTTTAAATATTATTTTTCTACGAAGGTCACGTTGATATTGGAACGTTATT
>NC_090751.1:60546033-60551921 GCF_036898095.1 Palaemon carinicauda
AGAGAGAGAGAGAGAGAGAGAGCCGAGGATGATGTAAAGGTAGCACTGAATACCTGTTAGGTCTCTTATCGTTAATCAGCTGATAAATGGATGAATCTACTCAAGAGGATATACCGTTATAAGAAGAAAAAAGAAAAAAAAGATTCATCTACAATGTTTATCTACCGATGTAAATATCTTGACTCTTATTTTATTTACGAAGAAATAATGGATATTATCATATTGAGCATAATAAAACATACATGAAAACATTAAAATGGGAAACATTAAAATGCATTGCATCAAGTTTCATGTCACAATTCTGATTTTGTTGTATTGGATTAATCAGCGCACAGGTACAGTGCCACAAAAACAACCCTTCGAAACCCTTTCGTATTCTAATCTCGCAGAGCCTCAGTCTTCCCTGGAATAATCAACAGACTTCTTTAGTGATACTATCGATGTCTCCTTTTCCATATTCAGAAAACATGTTAATCTTGCACCTCTTAAAAAGTTATCCCCATGCGAGCTGGACCCTACGCAGACACTCCCTTACAGTGGTAAAGAGGTATATATAGTAGGTGAATGTGGATTAATTTCGTAATTTTATTTGAATGATGGTTAAACATGGCCGATTTCTCCTTTATGAAAATAATTAGTAGATTTTGCATGTTTGGTGGACAAGTTTGAATTATAACAGAATTATGAAAAGCTTTTGGAAGAAATAGGACTCTATAATAATGCGATACGAGCGAAAATAATTTCTTCTAGCATTATACTTATTCCCTCTGATATAAAGAAAAAAAAAACATGCTGCAGACGTGTACTTAAACACACACACACACACACACACCTTAAAATCTCCCGGACACAAGTGACCTGAGCGTGTTTATTCAAGCACAAAGATAATCACTCTGTGGGCATTCACAGGCGGATGTGGAGCTATGTCACGACAGTGTCAAGTTGCTCCCCTCCTCTTATCCATATCTTCCCCTTCCCCCCTCTTCCATTTACAATCTTTGTCCCTGTCATGTGTGTATGTGTGTGTGTGTGTGTGTGTGTAACTTCTTGGAGCACAAATATGTGGGTGGGATCTTTGGACTTTGAATTATGAGTTTCATAAAAAATTGTTTTCATCATAAAAGAATAAAAGAAGGGAATTGATGAACTCATGTTGAGAGAGAGAGAGAGAGAGAGAGAGAGAGAGAGAGAGAGAGAGAGAGAGAGAGAGAGCTTACTGTCATACAACATTTAGTTATGCTTGTAACCTTATAATATCGAAAGTTTCTCTCTTTTGCTTTAGGAAAGAAAATGTAGTTTTTATTAAGTTAGATTTGAAATTAACATACGATTAAATAGGTTATGTAACGACTGAATGAATGACAGAATTTGACAACTTAAAGACCAGTTCTGCCTGTGCAAATGTTATTTAACCTTATGCTGGATTTTTCTCCTAATCACTTTTAGTTGCAAATGTTTTCACGTTCGTCACTAAATTTACAGCGAATATTGTGTTCTTTATTTATTTTATTTTATTTTTTTTTTTTTTTTACATATTTTTGTTGCTTTATATCTATAGCCTCTTTGCGAAGCTGGTAGAATAAGAAACTAATGCAAATGACATGAGGTGGAAGAATTTCTTTTAAGCGGTAGATTTTCGTCGCGTTGACAAATTCCATATTTCAACCTATTACATTGAGTCACCTAACGTCATAATAAAAAATAGGGAAATTTTTCTATGTTGCAATTTATCTGAAAAGAAAAAACACGAGGGACATGTTGCGAATAGTTGTTCTCTGGAAATGTATGACAATTATTATTTCCTGTAATTTGTCTGTACTGTTTGGTGAATTATTTATATGGTCACTCCAGTGTCATCATGACATAGAGATATACTGAAAACAGCAGCAATTAACTATAGAATTCGAAATTAGTTTCCTTGATATTTGCTATATTGGAATTCATAATACAACATTATAAAAGCTGTTTAAGAATAATATAAAAGAGCTATGCAAAACCTGTTCAGATATCTTTCTGCAATCACTTATACAGACCATAGAAGACTGAATGGTTTATAATTTCTTGTTTTAGCATTCCCAGGTGTTTGTGAAACTTGAGAAAACACCCTTAAACCTGGCGAGAAAGGTATCTTCGTATACTAGTTGAAAATCTGTAGTACAAAGTCAGGCTTTCCGTTCATTCAACATGAAAATGTGATCTTTGTACGCGGTTGTGACGCTTAAAAGTTACCAGCTGGTGTCCTAAACCTGCTAAATATTTTTGCAGCTGGTCATAACGTCATATTTTGTTTTTTGTATATAGGGATCTTCAGTCGTCATTATATGGATGAACTTGTGTCAACAATGTTACTTTATTTTACAGCTGATGAGAAAGAGAAAAAAAATAATGATCTGATACTCAATTGTAAAGGGGTATAACTCTTATACACTTTCTTTTTGTCTTTTAGCAGTTCCTGGTTTTTTTTCTTTTTTTTTTGAGAGAGAGAGAGAGGGTGAGAGCTTGTAATGACATATTAACAATTTTGCGGTGATATTGAGAATTGATTGTTATTTTTTTCTTTTGCTATATATTCTTAAAAGATCACGTATTTAGTGAAGGAAATATTTGTAAATAGCGCGAATATTAAATGGTTTCTGTGGCATAATAAAATCTACCTAATAGTTTATATCATTTAAAAATTTTGCAGGGTGTTATGGAAGTATTTTTTTTCATATAATCATAACTGCCATCCTTTAGAAAATTGTGGTATTTAAGATCCCTTAGATTTTAAATTGAAATTAGTGGATGCCTAAGGAAATTCACTTTAGAAATTAAGGAAAAACAATATGTGAATTAAACCTAGTCAAACATGTCTGGAAGCAAATCAGTAGAACATATCAATTGCGGTGCATGTTAAGTATAACACAGCTAAGAACTCATTTACATAGAAATCTCTGGGATAAAAGTTCAATACACTTGACAACATTGAAATTACCAAACAATTCTTCTTCTCTCAAGAGGTTAACTATTGTACTGTAATTGTTCAGTGGCTACTTTCCCCTTGCTAAGGGTAGAAGAGAGACTTAAACTATGGCAAGCAGCACTTCTAGGACACTCCAAAATCAAAACATTGTTCTCTAGTCTTAGGTAGTGCCTTATCCTCTATACCGTGTCTTGGGGTAGAGATCTCTTGCTTGAGGGTACACTCGGGCACACTATTCTATCTTGCTTCTCTTCCTCATGATATTTGAAGTTTTTATCTTCTTGTTATTTTACAGTTTTTTTTTTATAGTTTATATATAAGATATTTATTTTAATATTATTGTTCTCAAACTTCTCTTCTAGTTTTTTCCCTATTCCCTTTCCTTACTGGGCTAATTTGTCTGTTGGAGCCCTTGGGCTTATAGCATACTTTTTTCCAACTAGGGTTGTAGCTTAGCAAGTAATAATAATGACGATAATAATAAAATGATCAGTGTGGGAAAGGGTTTGCTACGTGTAGCCAAATTTGATAAGACGTTATTTTACACAGAACACCGCAAGGTAGAAGATAATTTTGAATAAGAAACGGGTGCATAGAAGGACATAGCTGAAAAAGTTGGTCATCTGCAGAATGTTAAATTAGAAACAGTTATATAGAAGGACATAGCTGAATAAAGTTCGTTATGTGGGACGCAGTTGGATAAGAGCTAATTATGAAGCCCATGTTTATAGTGTTCAAATTATAATACAATGTATTACTCGGTAAGTTTTCATTAAATTATGAGAATAATTGAGCGCACTTACACACACACACACTCACACACACACACACACACACATATATATATATATATATATATACATATATATATATATATATATATATATATATATGATATGTGTACTTTGTTATTCGAAATAGGTCAGGATAATAGGCCGTACTACCTGGAGATGTGTATTTTCATGATTTGTCTGTTATTTTTTTCAGCTTCCTCAAAATTTTGGAGTTTCTTATATTTTCAAGGTTAGATTTATCTTGTGTAGAACTTCTTGTTTACCTTACGAGCTCATCGTCATGTTCATTATTTATGGACCTCCGGAGTGTACTTATCGCCGCACATACTTAACCACAAGCTGCACAAGTTCCACTTGAATAAATTTAAGCAAAACTTTTATGACACACCAAGTCGCTCTAAAGTGCTTCGCAAGAGGCATTTATAGGCAATTATATGCTTTACTCAGATTTCAAGGCGGGTGTTAATGTAGGAAGATGAAAGATTGGTGACCCTCGACAAAATAAGAATGCATTTTGTTGAATATCCTTAAACATTCTTTTTTAATCTTTAACAGAATTTTGTGTATTGCATATCTCATCTTTTTTTATTTTTACTGATGTGATAAGTGTAAGATCACTGTACCCCTATTGTAACTCTGTATATGGCTTTTGCTGAAATAAAGATTATTATTATTATTATTATTATTATTATTATTATTATTATTATTATTATTATTATTATTATTACTACTTACATTTTGTCTTGTTGATTCTTGGAGTAATTCTTTTTACTGTAGAAATCGCGGGTGTGTCTTATTGAGGAGGAAATAATCGTATTTTAGCATACAGCAACTGATTGCATTATTATACAGTCAACACCATTTGCGGATGTGTGTGGTGGCATCTCTTTGGTTATATGCATTTGTTTAGAATGCAGTTGTCTTGGGGGCCATTTTACGATCGTACTCCACATTACATTTTCTGTTTTATATCTTCTCTCTCTCTCTCTCTCTCTCTCTCTCTCTCTCTCTCTCTCTCTCAAGTAGTTTACCCTAACTGGAAGTGTCGGTTAAGAAACAACCTATATATATATATATATATATATATATACTGTGTATATATATATATATATATATATATGTATGTATACATATATCACCCTTTCTGAGTAGGATATACCTTAACGTAGTGAAAGGGTTGGCACATCGCCATAATCAGCAAAACTGTACTAGTCCGCGGGCCAACCCATACAAGATTGGTTTGCTGTGTGCGATCAAGCGAAAATCTCTTAATATCACCGATCCGCACTGGCCAGCGTGGTATGAAAACTAGACAAACCCCAGACATGAATTGAAATGTCTGAAGCCTTTGTCTTGCAGTGAACTAGAAACGGCTGCATTTATTATTGTTGTATATATATATATATATATATGTATGTATATATATATATATATATATATATATGTATATATATATATATATATGTGTATATATATATATATATATATATATATATATATATGTATATATATATATATATATATATAAATCTATATATATATATATATATATATATATATATATATATATATATATATGTGTGTGTGTGTGTGTGTGTGTTTGTGTAATATATATAGTATATAGTATATATAATTCATATATGTATATATAATAATGTGTATGCATAGTGTACTGTATATAATATCAAAAGGAATTTCACTCTCTCTCTCTCTCTCTCTCTCTCTCTCTCTCTCTCTCTCTCTCATTTTTTATACCCATGATGACGCTTCTCCGGACACTGATACCCTTTCCCCTATATTATTTGTCCACTGAGCCACGTGATAGCCTACTTAAAAGGCAGATTTATGTGGGATGCGAAAGAAAGACGTCTCTTGACGCTTAAGAGTTTTTCTTAGCTTCCGCATTTGCTTATCTGTTCCATTGGGAGGACACCATTGCAGCTCTCCTCCTCCTTTTTAGATGGGGCGATTTCGAGGCTGGATGGCAGGGGGTTAGTGCACCTTCGGATGTATCGCCCTACAGCATCTACTTTGTACTCATGATGATTTGTGGTTTCAAATATACTGTGTATTTATAATGTTTATCGTATACCTCGACAAACATGGGATAAGGGATATAGATTGAGGAACGT
>NC_090751.1:60552421-60554921 GCF_036898095.1 Palaemon carinicauda
CGCTGCGTATTCATCTCAGGAGTAAAAATATTAGTATTTCCTGTATTAGAAGTAATGTATAATAGAATGTCATTAAAAGCTTGCAAAGTAGAAGACAGCATGCAAGGATTTCATTTTATTCATGATATGAAAGGAATAATTTTCAGCAACTTTTAACAGTACACTCCAATCTGAAAATTTCTTAATTCTAAAATTACCAAAAATATCCAATAATACAAGAATAAACACTCATTTTACCGAGCAATAGAAAATTAACTATCAAAGTATGTGTTGGATCTGGTATCAGTTCTGGAAATGCTGAGGACTGGACGAGGTACTTACTTAGCTTTGTGTGTGACTATAATCTTGGTTACAACTGGACAAGGCTATGAACTAACATTTTTATATTTTCTTATTCTATATGAAATTCGAGTCCACTTGATGAAAACGGTAATGAGCAACTGGAACATGAAAATAATGAAATTTCACAAATATTTTCAACCACACCATAGCACTGAATTTAATAAAAATTAAGACTTCCAAATTTGTTCCTAGTATGAGATGATTTAATGTCTATCTTAACAATATTCATATTTTATCTCTAAAATAATTGTGTTGTACGCAAAAAAATAAAAATGAATAATTTTACTTAATCTCTCTCTCTCTCTCTCTCTCTCTCTCTCTCTCTCACAGGCTCAAGACGAAGTTTGTCACACACATGGAATCTTTCTTTAGTTCCCCTGAGACTCATCATGCTGTGCACCACATCACCACTTTCTCATAACTCTTTGAAGCTCTAGTCTCGGCCCAAATTTAAACCTTCCCTGTATACAACAACTTACTAATTCCTTGACTCCGATGTAATATTTCCTAAAATAATAATATTTCCAACCAATACCAGTGGTACTACTGTAGACAAACATAATCTGCAAACCAACATATATAATGATATGGGAGAAAAAGAAGCCCTTAAGAAAAATACAGTGGCATTTACCACGGTCCCTTACCATCTTCCTTAATCGTCTCGTAAGGGCCCTTAGGATCCATTACTCAAGTCCTTAAATTGGGCTAACGCTTGCAATTTATCTCGTGAAAGAATGACATTCATCTTGTAGTGTCATTAGAAAAGGACAAGGTTCTCAATTGTGATTACATATAGTGTGTATATATACATATATATATATATATATATATATATATAATATATAAATATATATATAATATATATATATACATATATATGTATATATACACATATATATATATATATGTATATATACAGATATATATCGATAGATAATATATAGATATATGTACAGTATATACTGTACATATATCTATATATATTTGTAAGCATATTCATATATATATATATATATTATATATTGTATATAATATATATATATATAATATATACAATATATATATATATATATATATATAAGGTATAGATAAATCTTATGTTAGAACACTTGAAGATATCTATACAGGAAGTACAGCAAATCTAAAACTATATAAAGACAGTGGAAAAAAATTCCGATTGATGAAACGAGGTAGACAGAGAGACCTCATTTCTTCTAAATTATTCCCATAATTTAGATTGGAAAAAATTTTGTAATTAATATTAATTTGCAGATGACATAGTTGCGTTTAGTGAATTATGGGAGGAATTACAAAAGATGACAGATGATTTGAATAGAAAGAGCAGAAAATGTAGGATTTGAAAATGAATATGAGTAAAACTAAGATAATGTTCAATCAAAGTGCTGAGACAACAAATAAGAGACAAGTATGAATCTCTAAAGATTGTTAATGAATGTACGTACTTAGGACAGACAGTAAGTTTTTCCCAAGGACACAAGACCAAAATTAAAAGGATATGTATGGGATGGAGACCATTAATTAAACTAATAAGATTATTAAAACTTGAATGCCACTTTCTCTAAAATGAAAAGTATTTAAATCGATGATCCTACTACGCTTTAACTTGTGCATCAGAAACTTGGAACCTTACTAAAGACCTAGAACTTAAGCTAGTTACAACTCAAAGAGGTATGGGAAGAATAATGATGAGAATAACACTAAGACAGAAAAAGAACAACATGGATACGAGACCGAACTTAGGTAGAGGATAGTTTTAACCAGCATGTAGGAAAAAGAAATGGACAAGGGCAGAGCAAATAATGAGAATGACAGATATAGATGGCCATTAAGAATAACAGATTGGGTCCCTATAGATTGCAAAAAAGCGAGGGAAGGAAAAGAACACGATATTTAATGAAATAAGAAAATTTGATAGTATAAAATTGGCATAAAAAATACCATAAACCGACCCAAGTGGATAGGCATGTCTGAGGCCTTTGTTCTGCTTTGGATTAGTAACGGCTGAGTAGATTATATATATATATATATATATATACACATATATATAATATAAAAATATATATATATAGATATATTATATATATATATATATATATAATATATAATACACTTACCCGTTACTAATCCACACCAAATC
>NC_090751.1:60569921-60587421 GCF_036898095.1 Palaemon carinicauda
GTGTAAGAAATACTTTGGTTATCATAACGAACTAATTTCAATTTCAAAAAGGTGCTATGTTTTCTTGGAGAAGCTGGGGAAGTGCTGTTTCACTCAGTATATTGATTATGCTAATATAGCACAAAACGGTATAATATTTCAGACAAACAATCATGACCACATGCAACAATCTCTCTCTCTCTCTCTCTCTCTCTCTCTCTCTCTCTCTCTCTCTCTCTCTCTCACACTTAATAAACTTTGAAAACATACATCCTAAGAAACAACTTAAGTGAAAAAAAACAAAGGGTTAAATATACGAGGAAAACCATTCAAATAATCTATAAACAACAACAGACAGATTTAGCAAAGAAAATGTCCACGGTCCTTCGCTACACACTAATTAGAAATAAATGAATGACACGGGTCACACGAAAGAGACTGATTAGAATCTCGGACATGTTGAAGCCCAAAAGTGGCCTCTTCAAGAACTTTTGGGAGAGGACCAAAGACAGACCAACAAATCGAACACGAGTGAAGTCTTAAGATTCAATTTATCTCAAACATTCAAAGAAACCAGAATAGTGAGTTGCTTTTGTCCAATAACAACGGGTGCAGGTTCCCATCAATTGACGTGTGGCAGGGGAAAAAATAGTTACAGAACAGTGTAACATCTACAGCCTTGGGAGCACTTGTTCGAGATAAAGCACGATATTCGCCAATTACCCGGATGTCTCCTTTTTTTCATTAACTGTGAATTAAGAAATTTCAAAATCATATTCTGTCTTCTTACCTTGATCCTTCTGTAAACCATAAATTCAAATTCGCAGCTCCCGATGACATATCCCCAAATTATTGTGTTTATTTCAGTAAGGATGGAGGAGTCCTATTATATTTAGTATACATAACAGGTAGAATAACAAACAGTTTCAACAATTTTCTTTAAAAAAAAAATAAAAAATTATATATATATATATATATATATATATATATATATATATATATATATATATATATATACTTAAGTGCTGAAAAAGCTTCCCTTTAGTTACCCAGAATAAAGGCAAAAGACCTCTTGGCAAAAACAATTATCACACCTAGTGTGAACATCTGCTACTTGTGTAATTCTTTACACAAAAAGTATACCCTGGCAGATTTCTTGCATCCTACATATCTCTCGTCCTTGTAAAGATACCTTTGCCTAAGAATACAAAGCTATTTCTATAAAAAAAATTACCATAATCACTTAATTAAAAATCACCCATATATTGTTAAAACTAAAGACCGATGGAAAATTGCATTCGATAATAAAATACTATATTAAAAGAGACATTTAAAGATCTACAATCGTTAAGGTCCTAACATGATAACAAGCTTCTATAAAAATAATATACTGGGATACATAGGATAATTATCAATGCAACACAATTACGTTTTCCCTAATCCGTTAACGCTCTTTCTTCACCAAAATATTTTAACAAACAAGCTATGATTTAATTAAATCTACCTGGATTTTTTTTCATGTAATGAAAATGTTGATAATTTCACTCCTGATAGACGGGTTAAGATTTTACATTATGTATGAAAAGTTTTATAAGAAAAACCTTGTATAAAGCATGCTATATATCTCATTAATTGTGAGAGAGAGAGAGAGAGAGAGAGAGAGAGAGAGAGAGAGAGAGAGAGAGAGAGAGATTAAAGGCAACACGCGCAACAAGATCAAAAAGTAAAGTTCCGTGCATTATCATTTTAGAAAGGTAGATAGAAAGGATCTTTGGTGTGCCGAAAAAAAAAACATTGTTTTTTATAAAGATGAAACTGCTGTTTTGCGCTATGAAAAAAGAAAAAAAAAAAACTACTACCCTCAAAAATCAGTATTTCTTGGTATTGTATTGATATACATGCCTTTTTTTCTATTTGTAGTGCAGAACAAATGGTTTAATCTAGATTATAAATTTTCGAGTTTTCCAGAACCTACTCAGCTTCAATATTAAACTTAACATTAATGGTAGAAAATACATGTAGATAAAGCTCTAAAGAGCTTCTGATTTATTAATTTTCAATTCCGAAATTAGCTCACGTTGTTGGATTTAGTTTTCCACTAACTATTCACGTTATTACGAAGTCATTTTTGTGCCACTCTCACTTATCTTCAACAACTGAGATATATGCTATCACTCGCTGATAGTAGAACTGGATTAAGCATTTAGCCAAGACAACCACCAAAATTTATTCGTCAAGATCCCTTTATATTTTTTGCTTTTTTATTTCATTCCCACCCACTCTCCTCCACTCGGATTAAACCTCGTTCCTGCCACTATCTCTATCATCATCGGGTGTATTTTACTGCTGTTCAGTGTGCCTAAAGATTTACAACATTGTACCTCCTACTGGAGATTAGCTGGATTTTTTTTTTATTGTAAGGTTATCTCTCGTCCACTCCCTTTTTTCGGACGGGGGAGTGCAAAATAAAACCGCAACCAATTACAGTCTCCTACGACAGGATACCAAAGGGCTGGGTTGCACATTCTTGCCTACATAAGTGAGATATCAGAAGGATTCATACAAACTCTGTATTCAGGGCTTTAAAAGTTCAGGAACTCAAACTTGAAAACAACATCAACTTGTTTGTGTGAGTGCATGTTTGCATGCTTATACACTTGTGCAGTTGTGTGTAAACTACAAGGATGTACAGACACAATATAAAACACACATTATATATATATATATATATATATATATATATATATATATATATATATATATATATATATATAATATATATATATATATATATATATATATATATATATATATATATATATATATATATATATATATATAGCTATAGTGCGTGTGTTGTGTGATTATATTCAAACCTAGCACCAAGAAACCACACACTTGTATCATTGACTAAGTATCAGCGTTTATATAAAGTCTCCTTAATCATTATCATCATCATCATTAATAATGTCATAAATATCAGATTATATAATTAAAGAGAAAATGACGAATTTGTATCGTGCAATAAAAAAGATCGAATGACTCTTGCTCCCCTTTGTAATATTGTGTTTTTATTGAAGTTGCATACTAGTGAAATCGTATTTTCGGGATTCAAATTTTTGGAATCTTATATTTTGATATTAAATTAATAAGTTATATATCTTTCAACCCATTTATGAATTTGTGTCTATATATATATATATATATATATATATATATATATACCCTAACTTTTAAACCCCAGTACAGGATATGAGTCTGCAAGCCTTGTCAAACCCAAGGATATTTAGTGAATTTATCACTTCCCAGATCAACAAAAAAAAAATTCCAAGGTTTTTATTTGCAGCATCATACAAAAGCAAAAGGTGATTTACCACTGTCATCAAGAAAAGAAATATCTATTTAAGGGATATATCACATATCACCAAAGGGTCTACTTGTACTAATGAAAACTGATATTCAATCTTTTGTAAAGGTCTTCACATTAATATTTGGAGAACCTAAAAAATATTCTTTATATTCATTACTGTTAATAAAGTTATTTCTTCCACGAACTAATATCAAATATCATTAGGTCCTAGTTCTAGCTAATTATTGAAATCTATAATTACTGCTATGTAAGCAAATTCTAATATTTCTACTACAATCGCTACTTCTATTAACAATAAAAAAAAATATTCATTACATCCACTACTGCTCTTGATACAATACTGTTCAACAACTGTTTCCTCTCCTGTTGAAGACAATTTTCATATAAATCCCACATTCATTTTTTTTTTCATTCTTTGAGTGAACTATAAATTCATAAATCATGATACGCCCAAAAAGGTGATTATAGAAAAAAAAAATCAGACCATTTCACACCTTTTTCTAATAACTTCTCCTACACGTCTTATTCGAGAAATATTCTCACCACAGTCAGTGACACCCAAAAGGAAAATTTATGGGGAAGGCTGTAAGCTGTTGTACAATAAGTGCCACCATAAAATTCATCTTTTCAAATGTTTAGGTCCTCTGTTGAAAAATTCAGTACCCAATAAAAGCTATAATAAAAATTTCATTCGGGAATATATTAGACTGATGTAGCAACATCTCTGATGAATAAGATTGTCTATTCATGTATGAAAAAATATCTTGAAAAATTCCTTTAAATAAGTTGCGACAACGTAGCAGAAATACCGAGTCTTCCTCTCTAGATTTCAAAACATACTTCTTTTTGTACAAAACAGACGAAAAATCTGCATAACACATGGCAGTTAATAGAGATATACAAGAACAACCTATATTGGAATCTAAATCATAGAAAAATCACTAGCATTTTTATAGCAAAATCAAGCACATATCTCCTCGAAAACCATTAGGCTCATTAATCTTCAGCATCATAAAAGCAGTGTTTACTTGAAAATCATATGATAATTTTGTATCAAGATAAGGTACCGTTCAGGCCAATGTACGGTCTGTATTTCACTATATCGGAGATTACTGACAGATTCAGTCTTTTGGATGGACAATAAATTAAAATAAGAAGACAGGGGAAATTGAATCTCGGGAGAAAAAAAAAAACAAAAATAAATAAATTCTTAACCCGGAGAATTTCAGGTGGTTAGCGATTAGGTGGGTCCACATTCAAGGTGGGATTGGGGGTAACAACCTCATCCTATGAACTCTAGCCAAGAACCGGAAGTTTACTATCCTGTGGACGCCAACCTCTCTACACTAAGAGTCGGGGTGATTTATTTATCGGATGACGATTTCTCGTACATGATCCGATCCCTAATTACTGGCCGAAAATTCGTGTGATTAGAAATCCTACACTTAAACAATTGCAGAAAAATATTAAGGCTGACATCTTCAGGCAGATTCATCTTGAATAAGAACAAGATTTATATATATATATATATATATATATGTATATATATATATATATATATATTGTATATATATATATATATATATGTATGTATAAATATATGTATATATATAGTATGTATATATATATATATATGTGTGTGTGTGTGTATATATATATATGTGTGTGTGTGTGTATATATATATATATATATATACACACACATATATATATACACATATATATACATATATATATATATATATATACATACTATATATATACATATATATATATACATACAATATATATATATACAATATATATATATATATATATATACAATATATATATATATATATATACATATACATTATATATATATATATATATATATATATAGAGAGAGAGAGAGAGAGAGAGAGAGAGAGAGAGAGATAGTAGTAGGTTGGCCAAGCCACAAGCCACCCATTGAGATACTAATTCTAGAGTGTTATTGGATCCTCCGACTGGCCAGATAGTACATTAGATCCATCTCTGGTTACAGCTCATTTTTCCTTTACCTACACATACACCCAATAGTCTGACGTACTCTTTCCACATTCTCCTCTGTCATCATACCTGAAACACTGAGATTACCAAAAAATTCTTTGCTCAATGGGTTAACTACTGCATTGTAATTGTTCGGTAGCTACTTTCCTCTGTGTAATGGTGAACGACTCTTTAGCTATGGTAGGCAGCTCTTAGTCTTGTTAGTGCTACAGTCTCAGTGCCATAGTCTTCCACTGTCTTGGGATAGAGTTCTCTTGCTTCAGGGTACACCCAGGCACACTATTCTTACTCATCTATTTTCCTTTTGTTTTTTGAAGTTTTTAGTTTGTATATAATAGATCTATTTCAATGTTGTTAATGTTCTTAAAAATATTCTATTTAAAATGTTCTTAATTTATCTTTTAGTTTATTTAAATCACGGTTACCTTTCCTCACTGGGCTATTTTTCCCTGTTGGACCCTTTGGGCTTATAGCATTCAGCTTTTCCAACTAGGGTTGTCGCTTAGCTAATAATAATAATAATAATAATAATAATAATAATAATAATAACAACAAAACATACATACATACACACACACACACACACACATATATATATATATATATATATAGTGTATATATATATAATGTATATATATACACATATATATATATATATATGTATATCTATATATATATATATATATATATATATATATATATATATTAGTGTATTCATTCATAGACTTACTTTATGTACATCTACATACGCATAAAATCTTTTGATTTTGGAGTGTCCTTCTCCTAGAAGAATTTCTTATAACTAAAGATTCTCTTCTAACCTTACCAAGAGGGAAGTAGCCGCTGAACAATTACATTGCAGTAGTTAACCCTGAAGTGAAGAAGAATTTTTTGGTAATCTGTGCAGCTAGGTGTATGACGACAGAAGAGAATGTGATAAGAATATGTCAGACTATTCGGTGTATGCGTAGGCAACCACAAAAGGAGCCGTAACCAGATAGTCCAGGCAAAATATGGACAAAATGGGGTTAACCGGCCACTAATTGCAATAGTTTCTATGATAGTTGTTTCAGACACCTTGTTATACGTACAAACATAAAAAGTCTACTAGAATCTAAGCATGGGAACACTTGTTTAAATCAGCATGAATATGCATACCGTCTGAATCCGAAAATGTAGACTGTTCTTAAATAACCACGAGACAAATATTTAATAACTGTGGAAATATTTGATTTCAAAAGTGAATTATTTTTCCGATTCAAATAGTTGAAGCCTCTTAGCAGAAAAAAAAAAAAAAGTTGAGAGGAAAAAAGGGGGAAAAATACACAGAATTCATGGTAAAATTATACAATATGTATTAACAAGCATTTCTCAGGTAGATTTAATATTCCATGACTTGGAAGCCTTATTCTTTTGAGACTTGGGCTCTGGCTTGAAGAACAAGTTGTGGAGCATGTCTTTGCCATGATAACAGAGAATAACAATCAAATCAGTGTCATCAACCAGTATGCTCTCACAGCGAGCAGCAGGAGCAACTGCAGTTCAAACGACCAACAAATCTGCATCTCCTGCTGCATGAATAACCTGGCAACTACTCTAAAGTTATTCGCCCAACATATGCAAAAAAAACGTTGCTTGTTTTCTTTGTTGTCAAGGAATTCCTCCTTTTGAGTTTGCAGTTTCATTTCTGCGGAAAAGTGTACGGTTGTTCCCAGTAATCCATTACTTCGAAGATGGGCGCAGTCTTTTGTAGATGGAGCGGTCGAGTACCCATCAAAGACCACGATAGCTCGGCCATACTTTTTGTCTACATATTACAGTAAGTTTTCAAGGATCTCATCCCAGGTGTTTCCACGATCCACGGATTGCGGTGCAGCAATACACCTCAATCAAGTATGTACTGAGCCTCTTCTTCTGGACTCTGATATAGCAAGTCATTGTGCCACATTGCATCCGCCAAGGTCGATTTATTTGCTGCTTTCAGTAATGTCTTGGAATCAAAAAGAGCAGTTGGGTATGCGGTCAACTCATAAGACATAATCTGGGGAAGATCATCATACCTGGTTCCTGCCGTTACCAGTCTCTGGAACAAAAGGTTTGGGTCAATGTGAACATTGTCTTCACCGATGACAACTGTAGATTTTGCATCCATGGTTGTGACCTGTGCCTTTCTTTTGAAGACAAACTCTGATGTCTTCTTTCCATTCATTGACTTCAGAATTGCATTCGCAACAACTTCTGCTGTGTCAACATTAACAGATGCTGGAGCTGTGACACCAGTGGCAATATTGTGCAGGTTCTTTGTGTCAGTGAAGGGATTTCTCGACCAAAGGAAGTTGACTAGTGCCGTTATATCCTTGCTATCTCTAGCAATCCTGGAATGAGACATCCTTGTGCTGTTCACTGCTCACATACTGAACTGATGTAAATTGTTACATTGCATTATTCATTTCTACACAAGACGAGGAGGAAAGAACACACAAGGCTCACTGAACTTCACTCATTCCTCATCATCTGGTCATGCTCCTGCTGACATCAAACTTCTCATGAAGACTTGCTCGATCACCAGGTCTATGGACAACCCGGCCCAAAGCCGATCAGATCTGTGAACCACATGAAGACCGTTCAGGATGTGTTCATATATATCTGGCTTTTCAATTTGGAGATCCATCATTTTTAGCAGATACATATACACAGATTTTATGTAGAGATTGTGTCCACAAACTGCTAAGTATGGCAACATATCAAAGAGACTTTGAAGATGGACTTCCCAGTGTCCAGTTCTTTCTGCTTTTATGAACCTTCTCAGAGTGGCAATCATTTTCATGAATTGAAGACATAGGGACGCTGTTCGATTGTTCTCCAGAACGAGTTTTTCAGATTACAGTTTCTCAGCAATTCTGGGGACGATTTGACACGATTCTGTACCAGATGCTGACTATTCCCCTGACAACAAATCTCCCAACAGTGTATCTAATGCACCTAGATCTTCCAGCAGTTTGAGTTAATGCGTTTCAGCGCTGGAATCTGGATTCCCAGGATCGCTTCCATCAGTAGGTCCCTCAACTTTCTCGCACTGATTCAATGTTTATTGTGGAATGGCAGGAAATTTCTAATATTGGGGAGATCTATATTGTAGGCTTTGGCTGTTAGCAATATGATGAGCACTGAATTCACGAAGAGATGTCCTTTAACTGCCCTTACCAAAGCTTTGCCCGATAACATGTAACTGAATTCGGAGCATAAACCACTTCGAGAAGCTGCTGCAGCCCAAACCGGACATCAGATGCCCAATACAGCCTAGGTAGCTCATTTCTGTATGAAACCCTCCAAGACGGACAGCTGAGCGTAATTCAATGTCCGGGGGTTAAATTTCTATCATGGTGTGAGCTTTCCACCAGAGTGGCTGGCCAAATGTCATCACAGGAGAATCTGTGAGAATTCCACAGTAACGTTATGATGTTCTTAAAGTGCTTAACTATAAAGCTTTCAACGTTATTTACTTAACTTTTAATGTGTTAGTGAATATTACAATACCATTGTTGAAATATGGAATCACAAAAATATTCAGAATCTAGATAATGTATGTCCCTGCTGCCAAGGTTAATCGCAAAGACAAAAAAAAAGATTCAAGTAGCAGATATAGTATCTCCACCTGTAGCCAAAAAAAAAAAAAAAAAAAAAAAAAAAAAAACTCTGGACATTATGTAAAACATACGAACTTGACAACCCAAAACCAAAGTCAAATCATTTATTCATACCCGTAGCAGTTTGTTTATTTATATATTATTGTTATTGTTGTTGCTGTTGTTGTTTTTGGTAAAACAAAAAAAAATGCTATCATAAAGACATCAAACATATGCTGACTCGGCAGTTTCACATCATAGCCCCCCAAAAATATCTTCCCATCAAAAGATTTGAGTACACTTACATTTTACAACGTCATTTTCATAGCCTAAGTGACAAATAACAACCACAAATAGAAACTATTGCATTTGGTGGCCGGGCCATTGATATCTTGCCTGGACTGAGAGAGAGGGATCCAATGTAGTATTGTCTGGCCAGTCAAAGGACCCAATAGCTCTCTAGCGGTAGTATCTCAATGGGTGGCAAACTTACGACTCAAAACCTAATAACCTTATCCCGGGAAAGGTAACGAGTTATAGCGCTGTTTAAAGCATACTTGCATGTGTGTATGTACATGTGTGTATACACAGACGCATATATAAATATATATATATATATATATATATATATATATATATATATATATCATACCGTTATAAATGCTTGATATAACACGCACAGATTTTTAAAAATATAGACATTTATTAACGAATAATTATAGAGTTAGCCCTATATCACACACATGCACATCAAATCAATCTGTAGCTTAAGAAAAAAAAATACCCCACACCTTTGTAAGCTTTTTATAATCTTAAAAAGATATCGAACTCCTTTCGCGCACAAGGGTCTCATTGCACTGCGATAACAAAGTACCAATGAAACTACCATAAATTACCGTTTAATGAGCATACTAAGACACAAAAATTTACAAGGACCGATGGTTTGCCAGGCACCAACAGGTACTTAACCTGTCAAAAATGAACACTTGCCACCAAGGATCTCTCTTTATGAGACAACGTTGCAAGGCAAAACCTCAACACCTCGGGGCAAGTACTTCGGTAAATGAATATAAAGTTAATATAATTACCTGGGATGCATGTTCATACATTAGGTTGTTCTGATTACAAAAGCCAAGTCATACTTCAAGCTAACTTTACAAGCATTATACTATTATGTACTTAAAACTCACCATCCGACGATTATTACAATGTAATCACCATTAACACTATTGAAATTCTTCCAGTTGTGAGTGTGTGTATGGAGAGAGAGAGAGAGAGAGAGAGAGAGAGAGAGAGAGAGAGAGAGAGAGAGAGAGAGATTTATGACTGAAGCACTTGGCTAACAGAAAATGAACCATTAAGTGCTATTACATTAGTCACCAATTGGAATCATTAAAGCTGCAAAGAAAAAAACCTTCAATACAACAAAACATCCTGTTCTAAATTGCACATGACCAACAAATTACTCGTGAACTTCAAGTTTTACAATAATAAAAATTACCCGTTATTAAACCTTACAATTTTTTTAGTGATCTCATCCAAGCACTGGTCACACAAAAAATTCTTCCTTGACCAGAGGAATTATAATCTCATTTAAACACATTTTACTAAGATAGCTAAAGTTTAGTAACACCGTTTGAAGCGTTTTGCCGAAAGGCAGTAATCAAGCCTAAGGTTAATCTAATTTAACATTGTTAAGGTAGGATTAGCCTCATAACAAAGCAACTGACTTTGTCTTAGTGATGACTCACAGTATGAAAACTGTAATGTTTATTCAAGTCAAAAAGCTGACTAAACTATCTGATAATAGCAAGTTTTATGTTACAACTTGCTCTGTCTCCCTTTGTCACAAAAATATGTGGATATCTTCATTAAGAGTTATGATGAGTGAACTAGGAAGAATGTCAGCTTGTTTTACAAATTTTATTCAAATTAAGGGTTCACATTCGTGAGAATCTTCTACTATTAGCGTGTTTTTTCCCATTCGTATGGGGTAACATGATTGCGTTCTTTTGAATAGTATGTAAATACAACAGCTGTGAACTACGTCCTGCTTACCATTACAGACCATTTCTATATCTGCTAACAAAAGAGCTTCCGTATACTTTTTGGTTTCTTATGGGTGCTAGTTCTATTCTCTCTAACCTTACCTAGGTAATAGTGGCATTATAATAATAGCATCTTCATATAGCTCCGTAGTTATATGTTGAATGACACACACACACACACACACACACACACACACATATATATATATATATATATATATATATATATATATATATATTACAGGGATTACGCGTAACCAAGAAATACATGAAATAACTTTGATCTTTACTTATTTCGTGTAATGGCTATGACCGTCAGCGATTACAAGTATTCCCTAAGATCTTTTGAGGTTTCATGAAACCCCAATTTTTGCAAAAGAAAATGAACAATTTAGTATAAATTTGATACTTGAAAAAGAACGGCAGGGAAAACTCGCTTTCGCTGCCTATTGATTTTTATTCGTTGAACTTGTTTTCCTTAAGATATTCATATATAACACCAGAGCTTCTACATTTTTACTGTAGATACTTAAACCCTCGCAAACAAGGTATTCTTAGATACAACAATCGTACAATTACTGGCTTTTGAAAACGCTGGTTATACGTAGTTGTATTACTCACTTTCGCTGCCAAATGATTTTACTTTGAACTTATTTTTCTTTACACTATTTATATGGATGAATTGAAAGAAGTAGTAGTTTAGAAACGAACTTTACAAAAAATACAAAGAAGAATATTTCTAAATGATAGAAGATAATCAGGGAAGCAGCTTTGGCAATATTATCTACTTGCATATTATGATATTCTTTGATGTGGCGACATTGAAAAGCTAATTAAAAAAAGGCCCAGCCATGAATGTTACATCTGGTATATATCTATAGAGGCTTATGATGTAATTAGGAAGCATATCTCGCCCCCGGTCATGGTGGAAGGGATTGTATGTTGCAGGAGCTACGGACAAAGTAAGCAAATTATACAGAGCATGCTTTGCAATTGTTCCAGTCTTGATGTGAGGAATGCCAAAAGTAAAGGGCTCGCTCAGCGACGAAGGGTGTGGTGGTACGACCAATCTTGTTTCTTAAATACAACTCTCGTAGTTAAGTACATTTATTTGATATGCAGTCAATGGCTAATAAAACATTTAAGCGGATCTTTTTTTTTAACAAAGTCATCAAACTAAATTCGTAATCCTGCGAGCATTAACACCTAAAATGTGCTTGCAGTAAGTTGCATACCATATACAAGATATTTTTCTTTTATTTGGTACCCCGTCTATTCTCCAAATTGACAATGGAAGCGAATTTACAGCTGAAGTGATAAACAAACTTAGGGTACTATGGCCTAAGCTAGCCATGGCTCAGTGGGAAATAAAGTTTAGACCATAATAAAAAAAATCTCTTTATAGTGCAATGTTTGAATGTGACGTTAAGGTTGGACTAACCTCATCAAGCTTGCCTCAGAAAGTCATAGACCTCATCCAAAATTATGATTATCTACTCTCTGCTTCACGACATGGACATATCTCTAGTAATATTACTGAAACGCTTGATTTGCCCAGCAAATATCTGAGCACCCCGAGAAACCGGAGAAAAATGATAGTATACACACTTTGAGAATAAAAAAAAAAAAAAAAGATATTGTCGCAGCACGAATATCACGTATAGGAAATGGAGGAAGACATGCAGAAATGGCTCAACTTGAGCGCAAAAAAAAAAAAAAAAAAAAAAAAAAAAAAAAAAAAATTGTCGTCTTAAAATTGGCCCATGCTCAAGGTTGGCGACAATGTTACAATTCCAACTCAATTATTTTAAAGAGGTCGTGGCGATCCTCGCAATATATTAGGAGTAATAATTGATCGTGACTAAAATATGTAAACAAATTGCTGTTGAACGTGATATTCTCAATTCTAAATAATCCCACAATCAGCTTGATGTATGTCCAGCCCACAATATTATACATAATGTGCATCTTATCAGTCTTAACCTTTGGCACCCATTGGGGCCTCAACGAATTCACGTATTACGTCTTTCCTGTGCGATCTCTCTGAACTCAACCCAATTCTCAGATCCAACCTGCCAACGCATTGTCATCAGCCACATTTCTCTAGGTCTACCATGTCCTCTTCGGTCCAGCGGCTTCCATTCAGGTACATCCTTCACTTACTTATCCTCCCTTCTTGAAATATGCCTCCTCCATCTTGATTAACTATCATTTATTGGTCACCCCTGCTACCTCTCGAATTGCCGAATTTACTATACGCTGCTGCCATTTGATTCTTAAAATCCTTCTCAATCCTTTATTCTCAGTCAATAAAATTTGCATCAGTTGTTTCAGTGCTGTACCACGACTGGTGCCCATGGGTTAGTACCAGTCTTACAAGTATATTTTGATTTTGCTGTGGACTGTATTCGATTTGACCCCCAAACTGTTTTCAGAATGCACATTGCTTGTTCTGGCCTCCCTATTCTCTCCTTGAATTCTGTAACTAGTGATCCATTACTGGTAATCATGGTTCCTAAATGCTTGAAAAAGTCGTGAGTTGTGAAGTACTTTACTCCTCCGATAAGGCAGTTTGTCTAATCACCACTATGAATCCGCAAGACCTCAGTTTTTCTCTGGTTGATCACCAATCCAACCTTTCTACACTCCAATACTAATTTATTACTCATTTACTACATTTCAACAACTCACTGCATTTCAAGAACTATCAGTTACTAGGGAAAATAGCCTGATGAGGATATGAAACTAGGAAATAAATAAACTACGAGAAATAACGAACAATTAATGTAAAATATCTTAAGAATAGTAGCAACATTAAAATAGATCTTACATACCGGTATATAAACTATAAAAATTTTAAAAACAAGAAGAGAAATAAGATAAAATAGTGTACGAGTGTATCCTCAAACAAGAGAACTCTAACCCACGATAGAAGCTATGGCACTACCCAAGACTAAGAGAATAATGGTATGCTTTGGAATGTTCTTCTCCTAGAAGAGCTGCTTACCCTAGTCAGTGTGTCTTTTCTACCCTTACCAAGTGGAAAGTAGTTACTGAACAATCTCAGTGTTGTCAGGTGTATAAGGAAAAAGAAGAATGTGGAAAGAATGGGCCAGACTATTCGGTGTCTATGTATGTAAAAGAAAAATGGGCCGTAACCAGAGAGCGGGATCCAATGTAGTACTGTAAGGCCAGTCAAATGACCCTATAACACTTTAGCGGTAGTATCTTAACGGGACACTGGTATCCTTGCAAACCTACTACCTATAATGTAGAGGCAATAAGAACTATATCACCTGCATATTCAAGATCACAATCTCGGGTCCCATTTCATTTGAATGCCATTATTCATTCCTTAAATTACTTGTTCATAACATCATAATCATAATAAACACTAGAGGGGACAGTATTCCACCTTGTAGTACTCCAGTCTTGACTTCAAATCCATCAGTAAGACTACCATCAGCCATTGTTTGCAATCATTTCTGGTACCCATAGTGCCTCAGAATCATTAACATACTACGTGAAATACTATCAAATGCTTTCTCAAAATATACAGAGCATAAAACAAGAGGCGATACTAGTTCGTTGCACTGTTGAGCTACATTTATATTTCGTAAAATAAAAATATCGTCAACATACATCCTCTAACCTTTCTGAAAGCTGTTTGATCTTTCCGATGTATTCTTATATATTACAGGTTCTATTCTATTTAATAATATCCTGGAAATAACTTTCTTACCTACTGGTGACAATACATAATAATAATACACAAACTACACACACACACACACACACACACACACACATACACATATATATATATATATATATATAATCAGCAGTTGCTAGTTCACAGAATGTCCTTCCAATCCCTTGGTTTACAGTCTTTCTATGACAGTCTATACCTGAAAATGTTTTAAGCTTGTCAATCCAACGTCTTCTCTCCCTTTCTATGCTTCGTTTGCAATCTCTAAGTATTCAGTCTGCTATTCTTTTTGCCATCCATTATCTGCCTTTCTCACCATATAGCCTGCCCACGTCCATTAATTTTTGTTGTTAGAATAACCTCCATTTTAGTTTGCTCTCTTATCGATGTTGCTCTTTTCCTGTCTCTTAGTGTTATTCCCATTATTAATCTTTCAATAGCTCCTGGAGAATTTTAGCCTAAAGCACTTGCCCGCGCAAATAGCGTGCACGGAATTATGTGTCACTCTTACAACAGCTAAGTTCTTTTTCTAACTAATTTCATCTCAAGAACAACATACAAACGAATCAAACTAATATGAGACATCGGCCGTCCTCTCTTTTAGCCTTACATCCCATGTCTTCAACATTTACACACCACAGAAGGTTTAACAGAAGAACAACAAATCCGTAAAAACTTTTAAAAAGAGCAAATAAACGCGAAGTTCTTTGTGTAACTTTTGAAGAAACTAAATTAAGTAAAAATATTAGATGAAAATATACCCATTTTAAGTAACTAGCACCAGATATGTGTAATTAAGTAACATATAAAGAACAACAACAACAACAACAAATGCATCCGCGATACAGAAACCATTTCACCACCTAAGGTATCCCCACGCAAATAACGATATACTGTGTGTGTAGATGTATATGTACATTATATATATATATATATATATAGATATATATATAGATATTTATATATATATATATATATATGTGTGTGTGTATATATATACACATATATATATATATGAATATATATATATATATATATGTACATTTATATATATATATATATATATACATACATACATACATATATATATATATATATATATACACACATATATATATCTATATCTATATATATATATATATATATACTTTATATATACAACCACACACACAATCTCATATATGACAACCTTCCAATCAAATTCATGAAAAATCTTTCTTTATGCTTTTTCAAGCTATTACCAGTATTAAAGAATTAAAAGTCCATTTAGCAGCAATATTTTGCGAGCTTTTCTTTTCATCTCTCATAATGGATGTAAACGCAGATTAAGCACCTATTAACTCCTAAGAAAACTGCATTTCTCTTCTCTTTATCCATTATGGTAATTCTCCTTAGCTTTTTCAAGATAATTATGCCTTCGGATTTTCTCGTGTTTTATTCGACTCAAGCTACAGCAGAGCTACGGCCATTGTAAAGAACATACGCTTTATATAGCAAATAATTGTTTATTTCCATATAATACAAAAGCCTTGAATCCCGAATATAAGCCTCGAACTAAGAACTAAATGGTAAACTTAAGGAACACTAGGTTTTAAATATTTTGGCTATCAATGCCGATTATAAAACTTTTGTTGGCTTAAAAAAAAATCCTTACGTCTAAAACACATTGATATAAACCTACAGATTCACACATTAAAGAAAGATGTTTAGATACATTTTTGGATGATACAATAAAACAATTTGAAATGTACATTGATATAAAAACAACGTTAACTGCGTAATTCCTTTCGTATACAAATTCAACAAGAAAATATCTGAATTTGGGCTGTGGAGGCCGTCCAAAACCATATATTTTTAAAGCTCATCTGTTGGACATTCATATAAAAACTTCGTAAATGTAGTTTAGATATCCAATAAATAAAAACAAAAATCTCATCGATAAGTCAACATCGCCATTAGAAGAAGTATTCATGGATATGGTTCCAAAATCAATATAAACCAATGCAACAACATTCAAATTTATGTCAAGAGTACTATAGAGGAAAAGAAATAGGTAATACTACATCAATAACAGTAATCTCTCTCTCTCTCTCTCTCTCTCTCTCTCTCTCTCTCTCTCTCTTTAAAATTAATTATATATGCATATATCAATACACATTATATATATATATATATATATATATGTATATATATATATATTATATATATAATATATATATAAAAGATATATATATATATATATAAAATACAGCATATATATAATATATATTATATATATACATATACATATATTATATATATGTATAAATATATATACATACATATATATATATATATATATATATTACATATATATATACATATATAAACATTCGATATAATAAAAGGAGACTAAATTAATTGCATAGGAAAATATCTTACTTCTCGTCCCTTATTCCAAAATATTTTCTTGACCATCCTTGTCTTTATTGATATATGAGAGAGAGAGAGAGAGAGAGAGAGAGAGAGAGAGAGAGAGAATTTATACCATAATACATACTCAACCTCGGCAATTGAATAGATGAAAGCTCAAGCGACAGAAAATCCCAGGAAAAACAGTTCTAAAAAGTTCTGCATGACTGAGGAGCATCAATCTTTATTGGAGGCTCAATGAAGCCATAAATAAAGACATCAAAGAAACAGCCGAGTGAAGCACAGATCAAAAGGTCCCCGCATCAACATCAATTAATAACTCATT
>NC_090751.1:60592421-60595559 GCF_036898095.1 Palaemon carinicauda
CACTCCAAAATCAAACCATTGTTCGCTAGTCTTGGGTAGTGCCATAGCCCCTGTACCATGGTCTTCCACTGTCTTGGGATAGAGGTCTCTTGCTTGAGGGTACACTTGAGCACACTATTTTATTTTATTTCTCTTCCTCTTATAGCATCCTGATTTTCCAACTAGTGTTGTAGCTTAGCTAGTAGTAGTAATAATAATAATAATAATAATAATAATAATAATAATAATAATAATAATAATAATAATAATAATAATAATAATAATAATAATACAAAAAATATGACATTGCATTAAAAATACTATCAACCCACTCTTTTACTTCACGTTCCGTCAATATTTCATTTCTCTCGCTAAAGGGAGAGGGGATGATCCCGGGTCATAATGTAATTCAATTTCTATGTATGAGTCAACTTAAATTAGACAGTTTACTTTTTAAAAAGATAAAAAATGTGGGAATTCAGATTTAGGCATTCATTACCTTTATTGGAAATGATATAGAGCAAATGTTGTATGTGACACAGTGCATATAACAATTCAAAAAGTCTGATATAGTATTTATATAAGGCCACAAAACAAGTTTGGTAAAGCAAAGTGTAAAAATGAGATGAATAAGTTAACAGCCAGATGAATTGCTCCATCTGTATTATGAAAAGAATGTCAGACTGGGCATCCCGAGAGATAAGACCAGCAATGTAAGCAGTTCCCAAATGCATACTTAAAATAGTTGAGAGAATGCATCGCCTAATGATAATCTCTTTAGAAAGACTGACGTTTGGCTTTATGGACAAAGCTTCACAGATCAAATAACTTGCAAACATTAGACTTTATAAATATATCACAGATTTTCTAAAGTATTGCGCATTCCAACAACCAATAATTCGTAGTGATATTCACTTTACTTCCAACTCAATCTTTTTGAATGTTTTCTCCAGAAATACATTTGGCAAATGAATTGCGAATTAAAGATACTTCAATAACAATGTTGCTCTGCAGGGAAGCAGACTGAATAAATAATGAATGAATGGCCTGCAACACCCTCTCTCCTTCTCAACTGCATTCTTGCACAAAGCACACGCCTCGACATTTACACCAGCCTTCGAGAATATATCTTTTGACCATCAGTACTGAAGCCTATTTATTACGCAACAATATTTAATAACAGACTTCACCTTTACCACCTAATCTCGTTACCCTGACTATAATTCGAATTATGCAACACAGATGGACGGAAACATGACCACTTGTCAAGGTACAAGGAAAAAAAAAACGCTGAATCATTTATCTGTTCTATAATCAAGATAATCTATACTACTACAGAGGAAATAAAGTTAACTTTTAAAAATTATTTCATAAAGTTAAGCTTTCGTAAAAGTACAATATTCAAATTAAAAACAGTTAACGTACAATAGGATTTCCTCCAGAGAGAGAGAGAGAGAGAGAGAGAGAGAGAGAGAGAGAGAGAGAGAGAAATAATCTTCATCAAGGGCCATATACTCTATATGAGGAGTTAGTAAACCGTCGAGCGATTACTATCAGTTTCACCAGCAAGGGACGCCCACTTTCACCTGTCACGACTCTTATTACGAGCATGATATCTCAAATAATGCAAATTTGAGCCGTAAGCCTTATCACTTGGAAGATCATACGCAATCAGTTGTTGCCATTTTCCACTATGTACTGATAATAAAATCAGTGAAACAGAATCCAAATACGGCATGAAATCAACATGGATGGGCTAGTAAACCAAAGCCAGAGCACCCCAACACCGCTGCTCTATGACATACACACATGTACTGTACACACATACACACACACGGACGCACACACATGCATACAAGCGAGGTTAATGCCATCTGGGTCTGGGATCTAGTAGTTTATGAAACATGAGAGGGGAGAAAAAATCTTTACAAGCTTTTTGAGATTATAATTTTGGTGATCTTGGTCTGGTTACCAAAACACATATTTGTTGTCAGGATATTGTGAAGTCGATATAAGATAAATAAGGTAGAATTCATGATAAGTACAACAAGCATTCTCTTATTCTAAATATATCTGGTAACTAAGAAATAGCTTGGTGGGAAATTGCCATACTATCAAGAGCAGCAGAACAGGATATATAACTATGAAACGATTGTCTCAAACAAAATCAAAGACAGTTAGGCATCGGAAACGGGATAAAAGTAAAGACATGGGTTCGCACAATCCTCAAGACTTGCAACAACATTAATCGCCTATTGTCTCAATGATCAATAGACAATTAGAATGAAAAAAAAATGAGCAGGGATATAAGTATTCCATATGTGCTATAAAATATAGATCAATGTTTTAAGTAAAAAGAGCAAAGATATATTTGAAAGGAGCAAGAATTTCTCGTTGCAAATGCTGTCTCCACCTGAGAAACATAGAGGTCGTCTTCTCATGGTTTCCCAGGAAATCTTTAAATGAACTTTTTTTTCAATGTCAAACTTATAGGTTTCTTTACATGGTATCCCCGAAACCGTGAAAAATAAGAGTAATCCTTATATAATATTGCCGAAAAAATGAAGCATAAATACAATTTTCACATAGTATCTAATTCTACATGTAATCTTCATATGGTATCCCTAATTATGCAAAATAAATTGTTAAAAGTCTTAAAATACTTCAGATTATTGGAACAAAACGGTGGTTCTTAAATATCATCCAAGAAATATGAAACCTTAGCCGTTAAGTGCCGAAAGTAAAGATTATTGCATATTATGAAGTATTTCCTTAAGTCAAAATCTGTAGTAGCAATAGTACCTTATTTGGAAATATAGTACTGTACTTCAAAATTGAGCTAATAAATTTTTCGTTTTTTTTCCTTTATCAAGTCTTTGCCTTTGCATTATGATCAATCATACAGTTGAACCAAAATGAGCAAGCAATAGAGAGTGTTTTGATTAATAAGTCTTTTTATGTAAACCACCTTATGTTTGTGTTTATAAAAACCTAACATTTGGCGTAAAAAAAAATCAGTTGTCCTCACAACACAAGAAAACAGACTCAATCTGTTTACTCTTAAATAGTGGTGATAAATTTCCCCTGGGGGTAATGTTAGGTATATTTGAAGTGGCAATGGCATTCTCTTAACACATTGAAAACAATAAAAATGTGACC
>NC_090751.1:60596059-60603559 GCF_036898095.1 Palaemon carinicauda
TGCACTAACAAACAAACTACCAATGAAACTACCATAAATTACCGTTTAATGAGCATACCAAGACACAAAAATTTACAAGGACCGCTGGTTTGCCAGGCACCAACAGGTACTTAACCTGTCGAAAATGAACACTTGCCACCAAGGATCTCTCTTTATGAGACAACGCTGCAAAGCAGAACCTCAACACCTCGGGGCAAGTACTTCGGTAAATGAATATAAAGTTAATATAATTATATGGGATGCATGTTCATACATTAGGTAGTTCTGATTACAAAAGCCAAGTCATACTTCAAGCTAACTTTACAAGCATTTTACTATTATGTACTTAAAACTCACCATCCGACGATTATCACAACGTAATCACCATTAACACTATTGAAATTATTCCAGTTGTCTGAGAGAGAGAGAGAGAGAGAGAGAGAGAGAGAGAGAGAGAGAGAGAGAGAGAGAGAGATTTATGACTGAAGCACTTGGCTAACAGAAAATGAACCATTAAGTGCTATTACATTAGTCACCAATTGGAATCATTAAAGCTGCAAAGAAAAAACCTTCAATAAAACAAAACATCCTGTTCTAAATTGCAAATGACCAACAAATTACACATGAACTTCAAGTTTTACAATAATAAAAATTACCCGCCATTAAACCTTACAAATTTTTTAGTGATCTCATCCAAGCATTGGTCACACAAAAAATTCTTCCTAGACCAGAGGAATTACAATCTCATTTAAACACATTTTACTAAGATAGCTAAAGTTTAGTAACCCCGTTTGAAGCGTTTTGCCGAAAGGCAGTAATCAAGCCTAAGGTTAATCTAATTTAACATTGTTAAGGTAGGATTAGCCTCATAACAAAGCAACTGACTTTGTCTTAGTGATGACTCACAGTATGAAAACTGTAATGTTTATTCAAGTCAAAAAGCTGACTAAACTATCTGATAATAGCAAGTTTTATGTTACAACTTGCTGTCTCTCTTTGTCACAAAAATATGTGGATATCTTCATTAAGAGTTATGATGAGTGAACTAAGAAATATGTCGGCTTGTTTTAAAAATTTTATTCAAATTAAGGGTTCACATTCGTGAGAATCTTCTACTATTAGCGTGTTTTTTCCCATTCGTATGGGGTAACACGATTGCCTTCTTTTGAATAGTATGTAAGTACAACAGCTAGGAACTACGTCCTGCTCACCATTACAGACCATTTCTATATCTGCTAACAAAAGAGCTTCTGTGTACTTGTAAAGGGAGTTGGCTTTTTGGTTTCTTATTGGTGAGGGCGCTAGTTCTATTCTCTCTATCCTTACCTAGGTAATATTGGCATAATAACAGCATTTTCATATAGTTCCATAGTTGTATCTTGAATGTTAAGATACACACACACACACACACACACACATATATATATATATATATACATATATATATATATATATATATAATATATATATATATATATACATATATATATACATATATATATATATATATACATATATATATATATATATATATATATATATACATATATATATATACATATATATATATATATATATATATATATGGGATTACGCGTAACCATAAATACATAATAACTTTATATCTTTACTTATTTCGTATAATGGCTATGACCGTCAGCGATTACACGTATTCCCTAAGATCTTTTGAGATTTCATGAAACCGCAAATTTCTGGAAAACAAAATAAATAATTTAGTATGAATTTGATACTTGAAAGAGAAGGGCAGGGAAAACTCGCTTTCGCTGCCTATTAATTTTTATTCGTTAACTTTTTCCCTTTTAGATATTCATATATAACACCAGAGCTTCTACATTTTTACTGTAGATACTTAAACCCTCGCAAACAAGGTAATTTTAGGTACAACAATCGTATAATTATTGGCTTTTGAAAACGCTGGTTATACGTAGTTGTATTACTCACTTTCGCTGCCAGTTGATTTTAATTTGAACTTATTTTTCTTTACACTATTTATATGGATGAATTGAAAGTAGTAGTAGTTTAGAAACGAACTTTACAAAAAATAAAAAGAGTATAAAAATATTGATACCAAAAGAAGAGTATTTCTAAATGATAGACGATAATCAGTAAAGCAGCTTCGGCAACCTCTTCCAAAAGCCGGCGTGACTATTATCTACTTGCATATTATGATATTCTTTGATGTGGCGACATTGAAAAGCTAATTAAAAAAAGGCCCAGCCATGAATGTTACATCTGGTATATATCTATAGAGGCTTATGATGTAATTAAGGAAGCATATCTCGCCCCCGGTCATGGTGGAAGGGATTGTATGTTGCAGGAGCTACGGACAAAGTAAGCAAATATAACAGAGCATGCTTTGCAATTGTTCCAGTCTTGATGTGAGGAATGTCAAAAGTAAAGGGCTCGCTCAGCGACGAAGGGTGTGGTGGTACGACCAATCTTGTTTCTTAAATACAACTCTCGTAGTTAAGTACATTTATTTGATATGCAGTCAATGGCTAATAAAACATTTAAGCGGACCTTTTTTTTTTAACAAGGTCATCAAACTAAATTCGTAATCCTGCGAGCATTAACACCTAAATGTGCTGCAGAAGTTGCATACCATTTACAAGATATTTTTCTTTTATTTGGTACCCCGTCTATTCTCCAAATTGACAATGGAAGCGAATATACAGCTGAAGTGATAAACAAACTTAAGGTACTATGGCCTAAGCTAGCCATGGCTCAGTGGGAAATAAAGTTGAGACCATAATAAAAAAAAATTCTCTTTATAGTGCAATGTTTGAATGTGACGTTAAGGTTGGACTAACCTCATCAAGCTTGCCTCAGGAAGTCATAGACCTCATCCAAAATTAAGATTATCTACTCTCTGCTTCACGACAAGGACATATCTCTGGTAATATTACTGAAACGCTTGATTTGCCCAGCAAATATCTGAGCACCCCGAGAAACCCGAGAAAAATCATAGTATACACACTTTGAGAATCAAGAAAAACAAGATATTGTCGCAGCACGAATATCACGTATAGGAAATGGAGGAAGACATGCAGAAATGGCTCAAATTGAGCAAAAAAAAAAAAAAAAAAAATATATATATAGTCTTAAAATTGCCCATGCTCAAGTTGGCGACAATGTTACAATTCCAACTCAATTAATTGAAAGAGGTCGTGGCGATTCTCGCAATATATTAGGAGTAATAATTGATCGTGACTAAAATATGTAAACAAATGCTGTTGAAGGTGGTATTCTCAATTCTAAATAATCCCGCAATCAGCTTGATGTATGTCCAGCCCACAATATATACATAATGTGCATCTTATCAGTCTTAAACCTTTGACACCCATTGGGGCCTCAACGAATTCACGTATTATGTCTTTCCTGTGCGATCTCTCTGAACTCAACCCAATTCTCAGATCCAACCTGCCAACGCATTGTCATCAGCCACATTTCTCTAGGTCTACCAAGTCCTCTTTGGTCCAGCGGCTTCCATTCAGGTATATCCTTCACTTACTCATCCTCCCTTCTTGAAATATGCCTCCTCCACCTTGATAACCTAACTATCATTTATTGATCACCCCTGCTACCTCTCGAATTGCCGTATTTACTATACGCTGCTGCCATTTGATTCTTAAAATCCTTCTCAATACTTTATTCTCAGTCAATAAAATTTCCATCAATTGTTACAGTGCCGTACCACGACTGGTGCCCATGATTTAGTACCAATCTTACAAGTGTATTTTGATTTTGCTGTGGACTGTATTCTATTTGACCTCCAAACTGTTTTCAGAATGCACATTGCTTGTTCTGCCCTCCCTATTCTCTCCTTGAATTCTGTAACTAGTGATCCATTACTGGTAATCATGGTTCCTAAATGTTTGAATAAGTCGTGAGTTGTGCAGTATTATACTCCTCCGATAGGCCAGTTTGTCTGATCACCACTATGAATCTGCAAGACCTCAGTTTTTCTCTGGTTGATCACCAATCCAACCTTTCTCCACTCCAATACTAATTTATCACTCATTTACTACATTTCAACAACTCACTGCATTTCAACAACTATCATTACTTGGGAAAATAGCCTGATGAGGATATGAAACTAGGAAATAAATAAACTACAAGAAGTAATGAGCAATTAAAATAAAATATCTTAAGAATAGTAGCAACATTAAAATAAATCTTACATACCGGTATATAAACTATAAAAATTTAAAAAACAAGAGGAAGAGAAATAAGATAGACTAGTGTACGAGTGTATCCTCAAATAAAAGAACTCTAACCCATGACAGAAGCTATGGCACTACCCAAGACTAAGAGAATAATGGTATGCTTTTGGAATGTCCTTCTCCTAGAAGAGATGCTTACCCTAGTCAGTGTGTCTCTTCTACCCTTACCAAGTGGAAAGTAGCTACTGAACAATTACAATATAGTAGTTAACGTTAACCCCTTGAGTGAAGATGAACTGTTTGGTAATCTCAGTGTTGTCAGGTGTATAAGCAAAAAGAAGAACGTGGAAAGAATGGGCTGGACTATTCGGTGTTTATGTATGTGGAGGAAAAATGGGCCGTAACCAGAGAGCGGAATCCAATGTAGTACTGTACGGCCAGTCAAATGACCCTATAACACTTTAGCGGTAGTATCTTAACGGGACGCTGGTACCCTTGCAAACCTACTACCTATAATGTAGAGATAATTGGAACAGTATCACCTGCATACTCAAGATCACAATCTCGGGGTCCCATTTCCTTTGAATGCCATTATTCATTCCTTGAATTACTTGTTCATAACATAATCATCATAATAAACACTAGAGGGGACAGTATTCCACCTTGTAGTACTCCAGTCTGGACTTCAAATCCATCTGTAAGACTACCATCAGCCATTGTTTGCTATCATTTCTGGTACCCCATAGTGCCTCGGAATCTTTAACATACTACGTGAAATACTATCAAATGCTTTCTCAAAATATACAGAGCATAAAACAAGAGGCGATTCTAGTTCGTTGCACTGTTGAGCTATATTTCGTAAAATAAAAATATCGTCAACATACATCCTCTAACCTTTCTGAAAGCTGTTTGATCTTTCCGATGTATTCTTATATAATACAGGTTCTATTCTATTTAATAATACCCTGGAAATAACTTTCTTACCTACTGGTGACAATACATAATAATAATACACACATACACACACACACACACATATATACATATATATATATATATATATACATATGTAAATATATAATATACATATACATATATATATATATATATATATATATATATATATATATATATAATATATATATATAGAGTATATATATATATATATATACAGTATATATATACACATAATCAGCAGTTGCTAGTTCACAGAATGTCCTTCCAATCCCTTGTTTACAGTCTTTCTATGACAGTCTATACCCAAAAAATGTTCTAAGCTTGTCAATCCAACGTCTCTCCCTTTCTATGCTTCGTTTGCAATCTCTGAGTATTCAGTCTGCTATTCTTTTTGCCATCCATTATCTGCCTTTCTCACCATATGGCCTGCCCACGTCCATTTATTTTTGTTGTTAGAATAACCTCCATTTTAGTTTGCTCTCTTATCGATGTTGCTTTTTTCCTGTCCCTTAGTGTTATTCCCATTATTAATCTTTCAATAGCTCCTGGAGTTGTGTATATACTGTATATTGATGAGGAGAATTTTAGCCTAAAGCACTTGCCCGTGCAAATAGCGTGCCCGGAATTATGTGGCACTCTTAGAACAGCTAAGTTCTTTTTCTAACTAATTTCATCTCAAGAACAACATACAAACGAATCAAACTAATATGAGACTGTGGCCGTCATCTTTTAGCCTTGCATCCCATGTCTTGAACATCCACACACCACAGGAGGTTTAACAGAAGAACAATAAATCCGTAAAAACTTTTAAAAAGACAGCAAATAAACGCGAAGTTCTTTGTGTAACTTTTGAAGAAACTAAATTAAATAAAAATATTAGATGAAAACGTACCATTTTAAGTAACTATCACCAGATATATGTAATTAAGTAACATATAAACAACAACAACAACAACAATTGCATCCGCGATACAGAAATCATTTCACCACCTTAAGGTATCCCCACTCAAATAACGATATACTGTGTGTGTGTGTGTGTATATATCTATATCTATATCTATATCTATCTCTCTCTCTCTCTCTCTCTCTCTCTCTCTCTCTCTCTCTCTCTCTCTCTCTCTCTATATATATATATATATATATATATACTTTATATATACAACCACACACACACAATCTCATATATGACAACCTTCCTATCAAATTCATGAAAAATCTTTTTTTATGCTTTTTCAAGCTATTACCAGTATTAAAGAATTAAAAGTCCATTTAGCAGCAATATTTTGCGAGCTTTTTCTTTTCATCTCTCATAATGGATGTAAACGCAGATTAAGCACCTATTAACTCCTAAGAAAACTGCATTTCTCTTTCTTTATCCATTATGGTAATTCTCCTTAGCTTTTTCAAGATAATTATGCCTTCGGATTTTCTCGTGTTTTATTCGACTAAAGCTACAGCAAAGCCACGGCCATTGTAAAGAACATACGCTTTATATAGCAAATAATTGTTTATTTCCATATAATACAAAAGCATTGAATCCCAAATATAAGCCTCGAACTAAGAACTAAATGGGAAACTTAAGGAACACTAGGTTTTAAATATTTTGCTATCAATGCCGATTATAAAACTTTTGTCGGCTTAAAATAAATATGCGGCCCCCGAAACTATATAATAAGCTCCCACGAAACATTCGAATGATTGAAGACATTAAGGCTTTCAAGAGAAAATTGAACACTTTCTTATTTCATGAGTCTTTTGACAGTGACGATTTAACAGTAAATGAACAATATGTGACTTGAAAAGATAAATACTGTGAACGAACAAGGTAAAATGACAGTGGAGGTCCTGTAGAGAGTGGGGTTCCTCTGCTGTATGGAACAGGAAAAGTAGCCATCAAAGTAAAGTAAAGTAAAGTAAAGTAGGTAAAGAAAAAATCCTCACGTCTAAAACACATTGATATAAACCTACAGATTCACACATTAAAGAAAGATGTTAAGATACAATTTTTGGATGATATAATAAAACAATTTTAAATGTACATTGATATAAAAATAACGTTAACTGCGTAATTCCTTTCGCATGCAAATTCAACAAAAAAAATCTGAATTTGGGCTGTGGAGGCCGTCCAAAACTACATATTTCTATAGCTCATTTGTTGGACATTTATATGCAAACTTCGTAAATGTAGTTTAGATATCCAATAAATAAAACAAAAATCCCATCGATAGGTCAACATCGCCACTAGAAGGAGTATTCATGGAGATGGCTCCAAAATCAATGTAAACCAATGCAACAACATTCAACTTTATGTCAAGAGTACTATAGAGAAAAAGAAATAGGAGATACTACATCAATAACAGTAATCTCTCTCTCTCTCTCT
>NC_090751.1:60608559-60618559 GCF_036898095.1 Palaemon carinicauda
CAACCAATAATTCGTAGTGATATTCACTTTACTTCCAACTCAATCTTTTTGAATGTTTTCTCCAGAAATACATTTGGCAAATGAATTGCGAATTAAAGATACTTCAATAACAATGTTGCTCTGCAGGGAAGCAGACTGAATAAATAATGAATGAATGGTCTGCAACACCCTCTCTCCTTCTCAACTGCATTCTTGCACAAAGCACACGCCTCGACATTTACACCAGCCTCCGAGAATATATCTTATGGCCATCAGTACTGAAGCCTATTTATTACGCAACAATATTTAATAACAGACTTCAGCTTTACCATATATTCTCGTTACCCTGACTATAATTCGAATTATGCAACACAGATGGACGGAAACATGACCACTTGTCAAGGTACAAGAAAAAAAAACCGCTGAATCATTTATCTGTTCTATAATCAAGATAATCTATACTACTACAGAGGAAATATAGTTAACTTTTAAAAATTATTTCATAAAAGTTAAGCTTTCGTAAAAGTACAAAATTCAAATTAAAAACAGTTAACGTGCAATAGGATTTCCCCCAGAGAGAGAGAGAGAGAGAGAGAGAGAGAGAGAGAGAGAGAGAGAGAGAGAGAGAGAGAGAGAGAGAAGAAGAGAGAGAGAGAGAAAAAATAATCTTCATCAAGGGCCATATACTCTATATGAGGAGTTGGTAAACCGTCGAGCGATTACTATCAGTTTCACCAGCAAGGGACGCCCACTTTCACCTGTCACGACTCTTATTACGAGCATGATATCTCAAATAATGCAAATTTGAGCCGTAAGCCTTATCACTTGGAAGATCATACGCAATCAGTTGTTGCCATTTTCCACTATGTACTGATAATAAAATCAGTGAAACCGAATCCAAATACGGCCTGAAATCAACATGGAAGGGCTAGTAAACCAAAGCCAGAGCACCCCGACACCGCTGCTCTATGACATACACACACGTACTGTACACACACACGGACGCACACACATGCATACAAGCGAGGTTAATGCCATCTGGGTCTGGGATCTAGTAGTTTATGAAACATGAGTGGGGAGAAAAAATCTTTACAAGCTTTTTGAGATTATAATTTGGTGATATTGGTCTGGTTACCAAAACACACATTTGTTGTTAGGATATTGTGAAGTCGATATAAGATAGATAAGGTAGAATTCATGATAAGTACAACAAGCAATCCTTTATTCTAAATATATCTGGTAACTAAGAAATAGCTTGGTGGGAAATTGCCATACTATCAAGAGCAGCAGAACAGGATATATAACTATGAAACGATTGTCTCAAACAAAATAAAAGAAAGTTAGGCATCGGAAACGGGATAAAAGTAAAGACATGGGTTCGCACAATCCTCAAGACTTGCAACAACATTAATCGCCTATTGTCTCAATGATCAATAGACAATAAGAATAGAAAAATATGAGCAAGGATATAAGTATTCCATATGTGCTATAAAATATAGATCAATGTCTTAAGTAAAAAGAGCAAAGAAATTATTTGAAAGGAGCAAGAATTTCTCGTTGCAAATGCCGCCTCCACCTGAGAAACATAGAGGTCCTCTTCACATGGTTTCCCAGGAAGTCTTCACATGGTTTCCCAGGAAGTCTTTAAATGAACTTTTTTTTTTTTTCAATGTCAAACTTATAGGTTTCTTTACATGGTATCCCCGAAACCGTGAAAAATAAGAGTAATCCTTATATAATATTGCCGAAAAAATGAAGCATAAATACAATTTTCACATAGTATCTAATTCTACATGTAATCTTCATATGGTATCCCTAATTATGCAAAAAATTATCAAAAGTCTTAATATACTTCAGATTATTGGAACAAAACGGTGGGCTTTAAATATAATCCACGTAATATGAAACATTAGCCGTTTAAGAGCCGAAAGTAAAGATTATTGCATATTATGAAGTGTTTCCTTAAGTCAAAATCTGTAGTAGCAATAGTACCTTATTTGGAAAAATAGTACTGTACTTCAAAATTGAGCTAATAATTTTTTCCTTTTTTTTTTCCTTATCAAGTCTTTGCTTTTGCATTATGATCAATCATGCGGTTGAACCAAAATGAGCACGCAACAGAGCGAGTTTTGATTAATAAGTCTTTTTATGTAAACCACCTTATGTTTGTGTTTATAAAAACCTAACATTTGGCGTAAAAAATCAGTTGTCCTCACAAACACAAAGTCGCCCCATTTAACAAGACACAGACTCAATCTGTTTACTCTTTAATAATGGTGATAAATTTCCCCTAGGGGTATTGTTAAGGATTTTTGAAGTGGCAATGGCATTCTCTTAACACATTGAAAACAATAAAAATGTGACCTGAAATGCCACTTGCCAATTCGAATTACTAGAAAACAATAAATACATAAAAATACATAAAATAAAATCTACACGCAAATAAAACTAATTTATTACACCTCTGGTAATGATGCATTCTTACAAAAATGTAAACATCTATCCCTCTGATAATGATGCAACATTGCATACAAAAAGTACAGTCGGAAAAAGAGAGTTGTACAAGTAAATTAGAAAATATAAGTTACTTTCTCTTAAACTCACCCTACAAATACCTAGGAAGTAACACGAAAAATGTCTCATTTAAGAGACTTCATTTCGGCCTCCAACGAGGAATGTATGGACATTCCACGATGTCGTCGAAGCCACGCTCTTAAACACAACTAATTTTTCCTCGAAATCCTTGCCAAACAAGAGCTGAGAAAACGTTTACACTGGCAAGAAAATGAATGTGCATTTCTCTTCTTCCTTAGAGTCCACAAGGTATAAACATTTTTAAAAGACACTAAAAGTACGGTTGTTCGATTCATTACTAACTCACGTCAGGTTCGGATCCAATGAGAAGGAAAGTGGTATTGAAGACGTAACTAGGTAAAGATAGATGTGTTTACAGTTGCGAGAAGTTAGTAAACTTCGTAAACTAAATGGTATTCAATCTCTCCAAACTCACGAGTGGTCCTGGAGTTCTAGTTTGGTTTAACCTCGGAAGGTGTAAATTTGTCAACTTATAATAATTGTTTTTGCATTTCTCCTATTTCATATCAATGGTAATAGCATTTCAGTTTGGGTAGCAGAGTAAAAAAAAAATTAAATAAATGAAAGGTCGAATAAGTAACAAAAATAAATAACCTTATCATAAAAAAATAAAAAACAACAAAATATACTGAAAATCGCGGCCCTCATCGTCGGTAATGAAATCTGTTCTTCTATAGAATAAAGTGAATTGTTAATACAAGAAAAGAGGATTTGTCTTGCTACGTAAACTACTTGTAATGATTAAGCTATTCTACATAAAGAATCATTAGCAAGGAAGTGAACACCTAGTATATAGAGCCTACTAAATTAAGTGAAAACCACAAGAAATTACCTAATATTTATGAGTGAATTACATCCGCAATTTTGAAAGTTCTTGCTGTTCCAGATACCAAAACGAACTGATTAGATCATTTTAAGATTAATAAAATTGAAAAGTGTAAGTATCAAAGGGACCCTGCCGGATTTAAATTTCCCAGCCTAACTTTCCTTAAAAAATATGAATATGTTAAAAAAAACTTTTATAATAAGGAAATTACACCTGACTTTCTTAATAAAAGAAATATGCTAACATTTTCCTGGGATGAGCCAAAGCTGAATATAGTTAACTAAAACATTATTTACAAGACTGTCCCCAATTTCAGACAAATGTAAAGGTAATATTTGTAACTTGCGAATGCAAAGCAAAGAAAATCACTTTCGTTTTACAAGGGCAAGCCAGTCAAAAGAGTGGGCACATTTCTAGACACTAACATTCCCAAAAATGTTATGAACTTCAAAACAAGCAAAACAAATGTCATGAACTTATTATCAATCAAAGAAATGTGATGAGCATATCATCAATCAAAGAAATGTCATGAGCATATCATCAATCAAAGAAATGTCATGAGCATATCATCAATCAAAGAAATGTCATGAGCATATCAACAACCAACAAAAATGTCATGAGCATATCATCAATCAAAGAAATGCCATAAGCATATCATCCATCAAAGATCAAAGAAATGCCATGAGCATATCAACAATCAAAGATCAAAGAAATGCCATAAGCATTTCATCAATCAAAGAAATGTCATGAGCATATCATCAATCAAAGAAATGTCATGAGCTTATAATCAATCAAAGACGTATCATGAGCATATCACCAATCAAAGAAATATCATGAGCATATCATCAATCAAAGAAATGGCAAGAGCATATTATCAATCAAAGAAATGTCATGAGCATATCATCAATCAAAGAAGGAAGATCTTTTTAAGACAGCTTTTTGAGCAAAATGCTCACAAGTCCAATAATATTATGGACATAGATAATCATTGGAAAATTTACAACCTCTTATAATAATTATGATAGTAAGCCAAAGACCAATTTGGTCCATTAAAAAAAAACCCCAGAGACAAGTCCTAATTTTTTGTTCAAGTCAAGTCCATAATTAATCAACATATTTTCATCTGCCTGAAAGGTATCACCCCACTGATCACAGCAAACCCATTAAGCAATACTAAAACAAGTTCCTGACACAGGGCACGTTACCATTTTCAAACCAACAATGGTACAAGCGAGCCATAAATTTCCATAACATCTACCTCGGGGATAGTGGGCACGTTGGACAGCAGAACACACAACGAGGTGTCAACGTGCCCTCATAATTCTGAACGCAAAACTGCTACATAGAGCGTTCTGACATTTTACACCGGCGCAAAACCAGGGCTTGAAAAAAAAAATATATATACAACATACACCGGCGCAAAACCAGGGCTTGAAAAAAAAATATATATACAACAAGAAAGACATCAAGAGTGACTGAAGTATTTCACTGCTACACAAATGGGTTTTAGACGAGTTACTTTTACGTAATTATTGACGATTTCTATTACTTCGTACTTATTTACATATTTTTTTTTTAGTTTTATTAGTGTTTCACTATCATCTAACTACAGTAACTGTCATTTATTTTTGTACTTTGTATTTCAGTAATATCGGATTATTACAAACGTTTTATTTAGAAATTTATTGACACTTAATACAAGACTCTATTTACATTTCATTGATACTAAAATCTTGTCTTTCTCTTACTTTCACTATTTCATAATAAAGGTCGATTTATTGTGTAAATTAAGCGTTTAAAGCGGGCTATATAAACTAAATTGCTTATAGAAGATAGCTAACCCCCCAAAAAAAATATTAAATCAAGTCTGAAGACTTGATATAAACAAACCATCCTGTATTTCTCTGTAGCTTAGTTCCCTGTTCCTTGCCCATGTAATAAAAACGAGTATAATCAAGAACATTTACAGCGATATAGCAAATTACATATTCGTTACTATAAAACATAAATATATAAATTACGACCTTCATTGTTAAATCGAATGAAAACTTTAGTACCATTAATATTTCCCTTAAAGAAGAGAATGGAGGAATAATTTGTAATTATTGCGTTGAAAATAACGAAACAAAACAGAGGAAGAAAGCATAAATCAAAACATCCCTTGAAAAACGGGTCATATGTGAAGATGTATCTGTAAGTAGTGCTACCAATAAGCAGGAATGTTCATTAACTTGTTATAGAGAAATCTGCCTTGCATTTTATCTATAATTATATGATTCTTAGCTTTCATTGACAGATCAAGAATGAAATGACATTTTATCACAGAAGGAAAACTTAAAAAAAAAAACTTTATATTTTTAATGATGAGTCGTGGCGTAATTATCATTTTATCACAGTACGGAAACTGAACAGATCTAAACAGTAAATAATAAAAGAAATCTAAAATAAGTAATATCCATTTTCCCTAATCCATATCAACAATCAAACAGGAACAAAATAATAAGAATTAAATAATTATAATTTGGAAGTGCAAAAAGATGAAACTATTTCGACTTCTCGGTTTCCCGAACTGCAATGACTTTGCTGGAATTAAGAAGCTTGCTAAACATCAGAAAAAAACAGAAGGGAAAGAATAAATAGTTTGTTCTCACCAGAGTAAACAATAGGTTTACAAAAGAAGCTGAATCTTAAGTGTTGAGCGACAAGGCAGAAAATTCTGAAGTACTTTCTCATCGACACAAAAGAATGAGCTGATGCATCGAAATACAAACATGGTCGGTTTAGAAAGTTCGGGTCGAGTTGAAGTAAACATGGTCATTTTGGGAGTGTAGATGACCCCGAAAGTTTCATCTTGGGAGATGAAAACGTTAAGAAGGCATCAGGGATAAAAGATTTAATCAGCCTCTCAATATATCTCCTTCACGACATTCTGGAAGCTTTTGTGCTAGATTAACAGTGTCATCAAATATATTGCGGATTAGTAAGTTAATGTACTGATCTAAAGACATCTTGAAGACCATACCACGCCAATATCTTGTAAATATATAAAATATATGTATCAAACTATTAAAGAATGAACGTTCTGCAACTTGAAGCATTAAGTATCACAATATCCACTCGAAAGAGTCGAAAAAATCAAGGAGCAAATACTAAGGTGGTGATCATCAGCAATGACTAAAACAGATTTACAAGGATGTAACAGTTGAATAATCTTAAAATTTGCAAAATATATGCCAATTCATTGTTATCCAGGGAATAGGCTAAGGTGATATTCTATTAGATACGCTTTTCTTTAGCTGGATTGCCATAAAGACTGGATGGGTTCATGAAAAACGTGGCAGCGTCAGTCAAGTCTCTAAGACTCCCAACCGGTGAAGCTTGACTATACTGATTAAGGTTCTTGCGAACACTTTCAGCAATCAAGAATGTGAATCCGTCCAAACCTGATATTTGAAAAAACATATAGATCTTAATCCAATTTCTCTAACTGTAATTTTCTTTCACTGTTCAATTTAGTAAAATTCCTCCATAAAACAATTTTTAGAGATTGATGAGAATAAATAAATATAGCACTACACATATATAAGTTTGTTCTCTGGCAAAGGAAAAGAGAAAAAACTACAGAAAAATTTACAGTAGTGAAGGATAAATCATGTTTAATATTCTCCAATGATAATGAAAATAAAAATAATAAATATTTTACAAATAGAAACAAAAAATCAAATCGATGTATCTGAAGTGGAAACAGACAAGCAAAATATCAATGATTAATGCTGGAATAAAATTACAAATTCGTTTTAGTGGTTTTTGGCCCTATTGAGTTTTCAATTACAATCATTTAATTTTTAAAACTGTCGAGGATATTCAATGCCAAATCCGGGCAGAGATAAGAATATCTTAAGAAGTAACGTTATTCTACACTATCTATAATAATAATAATAATAATAATAATAATAATAATAATAATAATAATAATAATAATAATAATAATAATAATAATAATAATAATGACTTGTTTAAAAGGGCGTGCTACTTGAAAAAGCACAAATAGTGAGGAAAGTGATGGATTCCTAAGGAAGTTGGGTGTAATCCAGGACCCCTCAAATCAGTCTACGTAGATTGTGAATAATAATAATAATAATAATAATAATAATAATAATAATAATAATAATAATAATAATAATAATAATAATAATAATAATAATAATGAGAAAAAAATACCGAACCTAGCAAAAATCCATATACAACATTTAATTCGTGGAAAATCGTAGATCTATTCCTCACTATAAAAGAAAACAATGTTATACACAAAAAAAAATCTACAAAAGCACACATTCAACAACAATGTATTACAACGAACAAATATACTCGAGAGGAGCAGACTAAACAACGAGTTCTGCCTGCATAGTCATACACACTAAAAAGGATTATTTTTCTTTTATGTATTCTTCAAAACCAACAAAAGTATCATGAATGACGGCGTCGTTGACGTGAGAATCAACAAATATCTTTTCACCATTGCTGTTTACCCACCACCTAAAGTCTATTCTGATATCAAAGAATTCTTTTAAAGCAGCAATAAAGAACAAATTTACTGAGCTATTGAAATTCTGTTTAAATAAGTTTACATGGCTCATAAATACTAATGAAGGTAGTTTATTATAGGTAAAGTTATTATTTTAATGTTGAAATCAGTATCAGGATATCATTAATGCTTCAATTTTCATTCTAGAATTTCTAAGGAGACATATTTACATGACACAATAAATACTTTTCGATTAATTAATTTTGACTTATAATTATAAAATCATTTTATATGAAAATTAATAACTGCAATATTGATAACCACCTTCAAAAATAGCGTTATACTCTGGGTGCATTCTGGTTAACAACTTCATCTACCATGTAAATTACGACTTAGCTCAGTTCTTCATATTCATAAATTCTGTTTTTTTTACAGGTATGTGAACTGGGTTCGATTCCGTGTCTTCATAAACGTAAGTAAGAGACTTTTTATATTTAAAGATTAAGGATCAAAAGAATCGTATTTCTTGTGTTTATACAGAACATTAAGATGAAAAAAGCACAGTATGTAACTTAGCATAGACCCTCCCCAACTTGGAGAAATCCATTTTGGTTTTATAGCTGTAAAAAAAAGACGGTGTGATTTAACACTACTGTAAGCGTTCAAGTTACAGGGAATCATGCTATTTTGTGAAAAAAAAAAAAAAAAAAACTTTAAACCCTATTTTGTATATCTACTTTCATCATTTTACGAGCGCCTTTCAAGAAAACAAAGTTACAAATACTATAAACATGTAATTCACTATATTACTTTACCAGCATATTGCAGGTGAAAAAAGAACAAAGAAAAAAAAAAAGAGATATAGGATTCGCCTAAAGCTTTTTCTGTCTAGAATCCTAAACGTCTGATATTGTAGTGACCATTCTCACTGATTAACCATTAATCAAAACAAAAATCTCCCCTATATAATAAAGAGAGAGTGTCTGGTTTTATATATATATATATATATATATATATATATGTACTGTATATGTATATATATGTTTATAAATATGTATATATATAAATACATACATATATATACATGTATATATATATATATATATATATATATATATATATATACATATATATAAACATATATATATATACATATACATATATAAACATACACACACACACACAAAATATATATATATATATATATATATATATATATATATAATCGTCACGCTGAGCTCTCCCCGTTTCCTCCGGCGCGGAGGGATAGAGGGAGTAGTCATATTCTGGCGAGAGGGTGTGTGTATGTGCATATTTCTCTAAATATTCACCTGTCATTTTTGACGGGTCGCGTACACTAGTATAAAAAAAAAAATGGCAAGATTGACTACATCACCAATATCAATTTATAGTTATTTCAATTCCTATTATCTTGTCAAGAAATATGGCGACATTCAGTAAGGAAATGGAAAAGAGGAGGAAACAAGAACAGACAGAATAACACAAACCAGCTTGCGTCGGTACAAGTGGGCCCTAAATAAAAATACCACTTGGGCGACACCCTACGTTTGCCACGCATATTCTGCCATATCAACGCCTCCCTAAATCTCGCGTAAAGAGACATTAAAAAACAGTTGTAAGCCGTCTCGTATAAAACATACACTTAAGGAAGCACACCAAAACCTTAGCAAACGCAGTTAATGGCGACTGTTAAACACGAAACTGGTTATAGACTTGATCTAGGGTATCTAATAAAGGTTTCGAGGACGACGGAGTTTAAAGCTGTTAAGCATGAAGATAAAAATGATAAAGGTAAGATTAAAGATGACTCTTGGAGGAGGGAGATGAATCATTAGTTCACCGAAAATAAAAAAAGTATATATATATATATATATATATAGAGAGAGAGAGAGAGAGAGAGAGAGAGAGAGAGAGAGAGAGAGTGTGTGTGTGTCATCCTTAAGTAAAATCAAAGCATAACAAATACCTAGCCTTTAAAACATCTGGCCCTAATAATAATCTTCGACGGCAACAACATACCGGCAAAAAGGGCATTAATTACTCAATATACAAAG
>NC_090751.1:60623559-60626059 GCF_036898095.1 Palaemon carinicauda
TGCTTTGAAAAATATAACAGTCGCATAAGAATGTCAATCCAAAAGAGATGATACACAGCAAAAATTCATACATAAAAATGAATATGCTTAATAAGTTAATTATCTCTCTCTCTCTCTCTCTCTCTATCTCTCTCTCTCTCTCTCTCTCTCTCTCTATCTCTCTCTCTCTCTCTCTCTCTCTCTCTCTCTCTCTCTCTCTCTCATATATATATATATATATATATATATATATACGCATATGAAAGCATATTCAAATATACTTATATTATTATTATTATTACTTGCTAAGCTACAACCCTAGTTCGAAAAGCAGGATGCTAAAAACCCCAGGGGCCCCAACAGGGATAATAGCCCAGCGAGGAAAGGGAACGACGAAAAATACTACATTTTAAGAACAGTAACAACATTAAAATAATTTTTTTTCAATATAAACTATAAAATACTTTAACAAAACTAGAGGAGGATAAATTCAATAGAATAGTGTGCCCCAGTGTACACTCAAGCAAGAGAACTTTAACCCAAGACAGTGGAAGGCTATGGCACTACCCAACACTAAAGAACAATGGTTTGATTTTCGGGCGTCCTTCTAGAAGCACTGCTTACCACACACACACCCACACACACCCACCCACACACACACACACACACACATACATATATATATACACTTCAAATTCATGTGAAGTCACTCTTCAAATTCAACATATCTAAGATTACTAATAGCCCTTTAATTTTAAAAACTCACCATTTTTTTCTACAACACATAAGGATAGCGCATAGCAAAATATTACGATATATATATATATATATATATATATATATAGATAGATAGATAGATAGATAGATAGATAGATAGCTATAGATATATAGATAGATACTTTATATTAGTTTAGTTTCACAAAAATTATGATGACGATAAAACATCATTAAATAATAAAAATTAAGATTTTTTTCTCTTCTGGCTTAGCTGTAAATTGATTTCCTACTCTGGTACCGGAACTAACGCTATTTAGTAGAATTCAATAATGGTGGCACTCAAGGAAATTATCTTTTAACTAATCACTTTCAAACCTAAACGTGTTACGTGTATGGAGGGTCAAATTCGAAGTCTGTCGACTCTGACGGTAATACATTAATAACAGATTAATTGTCACGTCTAAGAACACTTTCAATATGAGGAAAAAAGAGAATGAACTCCAAAATATGATCACTGCAAAGTCACAGGAAGGCATCTCGTATTACCTCGGAAGTGTCGGCGGTCATCTCGAATCTATAAAATGTTTGACAAAGGTTGGCTATCTCAATAACAAAGGGAGTAAGGTTAAGGGTCAAGTGGGGTGGATAACATGGTCAAATAAGGTGAATTCTTACATAGGAATAGGGGAGCGTCCTTCGTAAATTTTCATCTGCAAACTTATCTTGAAGATATTGCCTAAAGATATTAAAAAATCAACCCTAAAAAGTGTAATGAGGAGCAAGTATATGATAATTATGATGAGGATTTCTGGCAAAATTTCTCAAAACTTTCCGCATTCTAACAAAGAAACCTGAACAAAACATAAGTCTGGTCATCTGACATTAGACATGCGTTCATTAATATCCAGGTATCATACCAGACTTTTATATGAAATAAATCGTTCAAGCATCCCCCCCCCCAAACAAAAAACGACAAGTAACGAGCCAAAAGACTCAGAATAATCCGACTCGATAACGCTCTTAGGAACGCAAAACTTATACTTGAAAAGACCGGAAATTAAATACTAAATCTGCTTAACCTTAAATAACCCATTCTGTATGTTATGCTCTTGTACTTTAAAAACTACAAAATGTCTTAACAGCAATTCAGTGAAAACGGTACCTTTATAGCTAACGTAACCATTCCAATCAGTTGAAAGCTAATAATATATTTGGCCCATTCCAAAATAATTTAAAATGAACGGTTGATTTAGTCAGAAAAATTAACGTTTGAGAGAGAGAGAGAGAGAGAGAGAGAGAGAGAGAGAGAGAGAGAGAGAGAGAGAGTTGAAAAATAAAATACTAGTAGCCAAATGGCCACAAGAAAAACTGTCAAAGCCGAGAAAGAAATAGTGAAGTTAGAAATAAAAAATAAGATATCTTCCATTAAGAGATTAATAGTGGATAACAGATACGTAACATTTAAAATATTAAGCAACCCGGTGTCAACCAACTAACAGAAACCCATTTATCTCAAGTTTGAACTTCAAGTTCCACTAATTCAACTATTTGATTGAACAATTTGGTTACAGTCGGTACAGGAAAGATTAGGCAAGGGTTAGAATGAACTGCATACCTTTTATTACACAGAGGATGGTATAGTCAGGAAAAGTATAAATGAATATATAACATGCATAAAGAACTCATTGAACGACGATGCCACAGACCGATATTCAGATTAGGAACATGGAATTTAATAGAGCGAACATTTTTGTCCCACAGGTGCTGAACACCAAACGAAAGAACAATATTAACAACTCTGCAG
>NC_090751.1:60636059-60641059 GCF_036898095.1 Palaemon carinicauda
AGAAGAGACAAGGGCGGGGAGAGGAGGAGGAGGATAGCATTCTGAAGTGTCAACAGTCGTGAGTTTCGGCGTCTTTGTCACCAGACACCGAAGCACAGCTTGACGCCTTCTGCAACTCTGATTTATACGCGAGATATTCACTCTACTGTTCAGTCCTCTCATCCCCTCCCTCCTCTTCCTCCTCCAAGACTTGACAAATACCCCTGGAACTCCACATCTAACATGTTTCCCTGTGACCCCGAAATCACACAATATCTATTCTGCTCAGGACTTAGACAAATGATCCTCTCTCTCTCTCTCTCTCTCTCTCTCTCTCTCTCTCTCTCTCTCTCTCTCTCTCTCTCTCTCTCTCTCTCTCCGTTCCTGACCTTCCTCAGTTTAAAGGACACCATTTCATCCATACGCAAAACGTGGGTGGTGGTTATGAGCTAATATTTCCTTGTTGACTTCCTCCACTGGAGGTTTATGAGAAACCATATTTCTTGGCATATGCAGGTTCATTTTACTTCCCAAGATGTAAGGCAATATTGCTCTTGTTTCTTTCGCGAACTTTTCGATCAAAATAATATCAATATTATTGTTACTATCATCTTTACTATCATCATTATTAACGTTTTTATATCAGGATTTCCCAATTGTGTCAGCGCTGTTATCGAGCCCAAATCAATAAAAAGCTAAGACGAAAACTATTTATCAAACCTAATTATGTAAGGTTCCTCATGACAGTACCAAAATGAAAACTTGTAAACCTAAAGGCAAAGGAAGCCTATCAATTTTACAAAGGAAAACGTGGACACTTACAACAAACCTTTTGCCTTCAACAGAACATTACCAGATTTCTTTTTTAAATAATAATTTAGTAATACAAGAAGGTGAACTTTTTTCTAAGGTCTTGATAGTTCAAACTAGTCTTGTCAATAACTGCTTTCACTCCTAAGAGTGATTTTATCATAAACTAATAAAACAATGAATTAAAATAATTTCCTTACGCCATACTACTAGAATCCAATAACCATGTAAAACAAATTGACAAGTGTGTTATACAGTCTTTAAATTAAGCATCCTACGCTAGAGATGCTTTTTCTTTTTTATATTTACCAATCTACATTTACATAGGAACACCTCACACCAGCAATATTTTTCTCTATCTGTCTTTACCTTAAAAGGAACACAAGAAAACAACTAAACAAAAACGCTCCCACGAAGTATATTTCTTTTCTCGGCGCCTATTTTCAATAAAGTTTTGATAACATGCAACATTTCTATTCTTTATATGGCGAGACGTTGCATGCATGCATCAAAACTGTCTCGCCCATAATACAATCCCATTATAACCACAGAGAGAGAGAGAGAGAGAGAGAGAGAGAGAGAGAGAGAGAGAGAGAGAGAGAGATTCAGCTTTTGCAAAATGTCCTAGTATATCCAAGACTTGTAACCTCGTTACTTCCCGACAGGGGATAATATATTTCATATATTGTACTACAGATATACTTGTCACTCCGTAATTGGCACATGTACTCTCAAAAAATATGGACCTTTGACAGACTATTGTAGCGGAAGGCCTTATAAGTTTCTTATATAATTTAGGCAAACACTGTCACCCTTTTCTGGCGAATGAAAATTACTACATATTGTAGAAAGAAATATTTGAAAATTCTAGTAGCGGTGTATTGTGCATCGAGCTGCTGATTAATTAATCAATTTCATACATATCTTATACGCTGTCATGTTGCAGACAAGTTTCCGTTAATAAACAATACTAGCACTTACGCTAGTACAACCAGCTAAAAAATGTCACCATAACAATGATAACAATAATAATACTAATAATAACAATAATAATACTAATAACAATAATAATACTAATAATAACAATAATAAAACGTCAGAATTCTGATCAAGTGCTTAAAATCACGGAAAAAATACATTATTTCATTCTTAATAATCTTTTCTAAGGTTCTCTCTTTTGTTAAACATATCAAGCACCATAGAGAAGTATACCTTAATTTATGCAAAACCCAGACATGTCCCAATAGCAAGACGAAAGCGCAATGCGAGACAAGCAAATATTCTCAGTAGAAAACAACGGGGATTGGAAGCCACGCGAAGGGTTTATTCCTTGGCTAAACATTGGCCACGCGAACACTTTGATGCGCTCTGTGTAATGAGTAAGAACACATGGAGCTAAATGACCTTGCCTAATTGAGCAATTATGGTAAACCGAGATTAGGCAAGAACATGGTTCGGGGGACGTCAAATAAAGCTCAAACAACCAACATTGCCGTGGAAAACAACAGACGAGTGCTAATGGATTAGTAACTCTGCGCAATGTCTTTTCAGAATGTAGAAGATGGGAGAGCTAACACATTACCCAATTAAATGAGAATGAGAGAGAGAGAGAGAGAGAGAGAGAGAGAGAGAGAGAGAGAGAGAGAGTTCTGATACATATATCATGAGGCAAGAATAAGTCGATATGACAATATTGGAAAAAATGTGCTGCCCGATTTTTTTTTTTTTTTTACATAACATCAGTCCTAAACAAATATATAGACACAAATGATGACAAAAACTATGACAAAGGTAAACGAGTACCTCTTATTTTCTCCAATATTGAATTTTGTAACTTTGTATTACAACGAACAAAAATATGCATTGTTTAGTATTTATATATTCATATCATCAAGGTGATCTTGTTTACCTCATCCGTCATATATTTTCAAGCCCCTGCACAATTAAATAAAACTTTTATCCCAAACATACATACATACGTAAGTACATCCATATATGCATACGCACACGAGCGCTTACATTGCATATTTTAATATGAAAAACTATAAAGAAATACTTTAGACAATTGTATGACCTATAAGATTACATTTATCTCCCTAACTGACCATTTTCTAAGTACCACCATACATTATCACGTATTTGTCGAACTATTAAGACAAGGTCATAACCAATAAAAAAAAATCACTAAGAATGATGCAAAACTAAGTCATTACGGTGAATTTATGAATTTCTGTTCTCGACGAAAAAGATAATGAGAAAAACAGGAACAGCCGCACTTACAGAATGAATAGAAAATGCCTGTCATCTACTAACCAATTAGAATAATTAGTTATTAAATTTGGTTGTCGGTGACAAGGAAGCTCGAGAAAGAAGAGACAGAAGATATCGGTTCAGGGGATAAGGGGATATGTAGGATACATAGCAGCATTTGATGATCCTTCATCCTTCAACAGCTCCTCCTACTCCTCCTCCAACTTCTATTGAGCGACATTGAAAGTCATGGGAAAAGGCGGACACAAATTCAGCCAATGGTCGAGAGGATGTTCCAATGGAGAGCATTTGAGTTATAAGCATGGCAGGTGGTAGTGGTGATGCTCGTCGTTGTTGATATGATGCCTCTTCGCCTCTTGCTGCAAATGACTTCAGATCTAACCCCATCATGAGCGATGTCAAGATCTTTATCTCGAATCAGCCAAGGGCACCAAAACAGCTTCATGATACAAGCACCACTTTCAGCAAAACAGCTTGATGACGCAATCTACTTTAAATAAAACGATCATGAAAGACTGGCGACCAGAATAGCACTAAAAGTAACAGTGTTCAAAATAGCAAAATTGCGTTATTTTACAAATACAGTACAACAATGGCACGTAAAATAATTACCTAAACAGAAATGACAGTTGATAACTCTATAATCTATGATGTGCGTAGACATAATTCAAGCAAATTAATTACAACTAAATGATATAATCAATTAATTTGTTATCAACAAAAATAGGAGTCAACCATACAATACCGCACTTTTGTAATAAGGTAATACAAAATGGGATGTTACATTTCTATAACGAATTGTACATGAATGGTACTCAATCATTCTTGTCTAGATAAAGCACATAAGAAAAAATCTGTCTTAAATTCAATATAGTCAACAATTCATACGAATTGTTGTTGCAAATATATGCATTAAATTTCAAAAAGCCAAGAAACAACAGCAGGAAAATAATACCGCCATAAAAAACAGATTAATCGCTTAAGAAATTTAAAATTTAGCTAATAATTAGAACACGTACTTGACCCCTTAAAAATAACCCTTAGTGAGGACACACGAGACAAATTAGTTTTACTTGAACTTCTATGTATACAAGATGATGATCTTGTACATAAACTTCGTTTTCTATCATTCCATGCGCAATAAGAGAAAGCAATAGGCCAAAAAAAACTTCTTTCAAACAAACAACAATAAAGAAACAGCAACAACAGAAGCCACTACACGATAGTCACGGTTACCCTAACCACTACCATACACTTCCCGACATAAAGTCAAGGGACGCATAAAAAGAATACAAACTGCTAAACAATCCCCATTCAAAATACAATACCATAGGCGCTGGGATAAAAGCGAACAACCTCGCCCGTGAAGCTGCATGACCCTTCATAAAAGAACTTTAATAGTCTCTTCAGAGAACTTTATGACCACTGAGAAAACTTGCGTGATGTCAAGGTGCCGACCCATGAAGAGGACTTTAAGGTGCCCAAGTTTCATGATCTTCTGGCCTGTTTCGATGATCATCTGTTTATTTGATTATCTAAATAAGGATTATTGGACTATTTATAAATATACTCACTTTCGTTATCACATTTCCCCTTTCCCCTTATAGAATGTGGCGCCAGGTGCCACCCTTCCTGTTTTCAAAAATTGGTAAATGGAGTAGGTTCCAAGTTCAAAGGGACTTGATGGGCAGAAACAGTCGGTTTATCATTACTAAAATCAAGAGATTTACCAGCCCATTGAGTCAGGCTCGACTCTTACAGAATTAACTCCAATAGCGTCAGTTTTTCATATGGTCACCCAACATAGCACTGACGAGACAATGTTACTTACTTCAAACTTCCATCAAATATCACGAAAAAACGATAGCTGAATGCTAACTGATTTAAAGCTCATTTTATGTTATGAATTAATATATGAAGGTAAGTAGAGTATGGATAAT
>NC_090751.1:60646059-60666059 GCF_036898095.1 Palaemon carinicauda
AAAAAATCGACTGCAAAAGGAGAAAGGGTATAAAGGCACCTGTAAAATCTATAGAGTTAAAACTGCGTACAATACCAATAACAGGGCATGTTAGGATTTTGATTATCAACATAAAAACAAATCATGAATAAGGAAAGAACAGTATAAGACATGATATTGGGACTGTAGATTAAACTTTTATTATGAAAATGCAGAAAAGCTTGTGGAAATTTATATTGGTAGGTAATGTGGAGGCTTCAAGGAAGACTGATATAAGAAATAAAAAAAGTTGATGTAAAAAAAAACATTATCATAACTACAGGGAAGAGTATTAGACTATGTACTTGGAGGGAGCAAACCAAGAGAACAGAACATGACATCAATGGTAGATTCTTAGAAATTGACATTAATTGGTGATATTAAGTTGTGGAAAAATAAAATGAGCAATGAATGGAGTGTGGTACGTCTCCCAATGCTTGCTGATGATACAGTACCGATAAAGGATACTGAACATAAACTGCTTAGACTTGTATGCATTTTAAAATGTTGTAAGGGTTAAAAAAATTGTAATTTTAATCGGAAATTTTCCTTAAAATAAACATACTGTTCTCAGCCGTATTTCAGTAAAATACAGGCGACCGTAATTTTACCATACTTCCTGTTCTTTTATTTTACGGGTTGGTGACCGAAATATCACTCCTTTACGTCAATACAACAGTTTTTAAAACGGTAAAAATCCTGGAATAAATGTTGCCAGGCATTTACCATTTTTTAATGCAAATTTTTAACAGTGTAGGATAAGAATGAGAAAGTCCTTATTGAAGTTATTGGAAACCAGGGAAATTTATTACTGGATGCTTATCTGACTGCTAGAAGAATGAAAGAAGTTATAGTTCATATTTGAATGCAAAGTTAAGGCACAGCGGTCACACGAGAAAAGATGACACTCGAAAAATAAATGAAAAGATGATACCAAGTTATATGGAAAGCAATGAGGAGAAGAGTGTCTGTGATACCCTATAAGATATTTACCATGGGATTGCAAAGCCAACTCTGCTTCATGAAATTTATTTGTGGACGTTGAATCCAAATGAAAGTAAGATGTTAAATCTAATTGGGTAAACTGTTTGCGGTGATACATACTACGACTGATCAAAGTTTAAATAGAGTTGTCATATGGAAGACTGAAAAAAATGAGTCGTTGAAAAGTGTACAAGTTGAAAGTATTAGTGGATTGAGAATTTGAAAACCTAGAAACTCTGCATAGATGGAGTAAAGGGGGAATTTGGGAGAGAAAAAAAAGGCTTTCATTTATAGTACGATACTACATGCAAGATAAGAGGTGAATGGCAGTGTGTCCTGGGGTTTTGATACCCAGCTGATTTTCCTTGTGTTGGTCTATGCAGTGGCTAAACTCATGAAAGTATATCAATAATTAATTTCTTACGAATTTATAGTTTGATGCAAATTCTGAATCTTAATCAGCTTTCATTTTGTGTTCTATATTTTTTAAAACATAAATGAATATTCTCTAAGTAAACAAAAGTGGATCACCAGCGTCAGCTAGGGGGCTTACGGTTATCAAATTTACAGCAACATAAAAGTATGATCAAAACTCTATTGATTGCTGATATCTGTTTACAGCAACATGAAAGTATATAAAAAGCTCATACTTTAAGTTGATTTTATATTGTAAATGCCAAACTCATCAAATAAAAAAAAAAGAAGGTTTTATTACTAGACATACGATAATTTCATAATTATGCACAAGCTTTTAACAAGGACACTGTTTATTATATAAAATAAAAACCTGTTGCACTTAGCTCTTGTCAAAAGGCCATTAAATTCTCCCCCATCCCCGGAGATAGATGCAAGCCAAGTTTACAGCTCCTAAATCACTAGATTCCCAAACGATAAAGACGAAACCTCTGTCATAATTTATCACACTAGAGCAATGGATTAAGAGTATATACCTTGCAGCAAATTGCAAGCCTCTCAAGTGGCACCACGTTGATTTTATGTCGTATGTCTACGATGACGAACGTAATCAGACTTCAGAGAACTATATATGTATACATATACAGTATATGCATGTGTACACACATGTATATGTGTGCATATACAGTATATATATATATATATATATATATATATATATATATATATATACATATACATATATATATGTATATACATGTATACATGTATACATATATACATATACATATATATATACATATATATATATATATATATATATATATATATATATATATATATATATATATATATATAATAACATATGTTCATATATAAACTTATAGATTATTTATAGGTATTATATACACATCACAGGAGGTTCTATAGCACAGCTGCACCACAAACTCTATTAGACATCACTTAGAATAAATTACGCTGACAAATTTTTCACTACTTACCATAACCTTGGATGTGTAATTCAGTTGTGTAAAGTTTGGAGAATTCATTATCTAGTAATGTGAACCTGCTTTAAAATAAAAACTGCATTGAATAACCTATCCCTCCTACTAACCAAAACTTTAGCCAAACTTCACTGGTTTCAAACAATATATTGCTAAGAAAATTATTCTAACCAATCATACATACAATTAAAATATTAAGTTTATCCACAACTTGCTAAAATTGCATGGCACTTCTTAATGGAGAAATATTTGCTATTTAACACCTTTTTTCAACTATAAATATGGGTCTATCAAGATAACAATTATGGCTAGCGAGAAAGTCTAACAAGCCTCTCCTACTTGGCTCAACTGTATTCAAACATCACAGCAAATTCTATTTGAATTAAAAAAAGAAAATAAAGAAAGAAAAAAAATAGGCTTTCGAATCTAATAGTTGGCGACAGGAAACCACTCTAGAACTATCCACACAAGTTAAAAATCTTATATGTTAGCAATGCAGCCCCTAGAAACTGAAGGTATCAGGCCGGGATAATGAATGGATAAGGATTAATTAATTGGACACTGGATCCGGGAACTTATCTATTCTAGTGAATGCCCACCGGTCATTCACAAAGACGAGCACCATGAATGGACCAAGGGAGTGGTCAAGGAATTTAAGGTCAGCAAACGCCACATGATCGTCTGGGTTAGATGAGACCATTTAGATGGAAAAAAAAAAAACAAAAAAAAAAAACACCACCCTACCCCAAAACTGCGTTCGAATATATACCCATGATAGAAATTTCATGTAAAATTCCCAACACGCCACCCTCTTCCACAACCACATTCGAACACACCCATCTTGTCAAGCAACTTATCATGCCACACCAAAACCCACCCGCCCATTCTCAGCCATCCATGCCACTGTCGTCACAAAACACTTTTGCTCTATTTTGTAATCGGCCATGGACGATTTATCCACCTGCACTAATAGTCAGGTGAGAAAAAAAAACCAAGCCATGTAACTTATGTAAGAACGACATTATCTTGTCACAAACTTGCGTAGAACCATAGAGATTGTGTTCATAAAAATGTGGAAGGTGATGAGACGAACATATCATAAACTCTCACGAATTCTTAAAGATCATAATATAGATTCTAAAGCATTCGTAAAAATGCGAAAAATCAAAATGACGGAGTGTGGAAAAAAAATATTATCAAGGTAGTAGAGATTTGTTATCTCGGCAAACAGGGTGAGTTACTGCTGAGAGATAGCCAAGTTTATATATATATATATATATATATATATATATATATATATATATATATATATATATATATATATATATATATATATATATACGCATACAAATACTTAGCAGCAACATCAGTTTTGCAAACAAACAGCAAACGAGAACATAAACTAAAATAAGGTCCCAAAGGAGACAGCCATATATTTATCCCTAGAAAATATCCAAGTGTCCACACCATAATTCTTTCTATTCCTTATTGGAAAAAGTAAAAGTTTGGAACAAAATCGAATAATATAAAGATATCTGCAGTCTAAGCCTGATACATTTAATCCCATTCCTTCCCGCTATCAACGAGGCATGTAGATATTCTCTTAAATAAACATGAGACAAATAACATGTTTTAATAAGTACGACTAAGGCAAACAAACATGAATGTACAAAATTGCTCAAATTCTTAGACAAACAAACTAATACAAAACCAACTACCTTGGTGTAGGATAACAAGGCCAAGCAAGTTATAAATGGCCAGAAATAAAACGTCTGGCACTTGTGTAGCGGTAAAAAAAAAAAAAAATTACAGAAGAGATACACTGCTCAATAGGTCTCTTGAAAGGTTATTTATTAGCTTGTCCCGTATTTCATGGAGATTATACCCTACAAAATCCACTACTCAAAAATCAAACTAATTTTAGCATAAGAAGTCCATTCCGTCTCCTCTTGCGGTAATTTTATATACATAAAAACATCGCTCTGAAAATCTTTCAGTCGTCAGGTTTTTTGTGACTAATCTTTTCCTACTACTTTATCACCATTTCATACGATAATATGTTGAGCAAATATCTTTTACATGCCTCTTTGATATAACAAAATCTTGCAGCCTTCAATCTTACAATTAGAATAAACTGTTCCAAAATCAGACATGATTTTGAAAATCAAGGTTCCTCCATACTGATGAACCATGCATTTTAATTTGCATTTAATAGACTCAACGCCTCCTATAACCAAGAAGCAAACGGTACAAATAAAAATAGTGTCGCACAGTGAATGAAGAAGTTAACTTCATTATTATGAAAGCGTCAACAACAGGGATTAAACCACATACGCAGACAATAATGTTTACCGCAAATGGTCTCTTGCGGGGCTCTTAAGATTGGCGGTGCCTTAAGAAACCGTAAACTTGCTAAGCAAGAACTGTGGAAAGAGTAATTATGCTTCTTGCTATTTCTCTTAATGACATTGTGAAAATAACTTCTTAATAACATACAAACTAAAACAACTTTATGATTGCAAGAAGACGTTGACATCATTTCCATTTAAAAAAGTATAATAAAACTCATAATAGACAGCTTTATGCCACTAATGGTAATAAAGAACTCATTGCTTTGCCACAGAGATGGCGGCGCCTTTTCAACTATACAAAAAATAGACCTGAGGGGTCCAACGATGAATGTATATAGAATGCCCTACTTCTATTAACCCATGATGTAGCTCGTATTACATACACGTTACCGCCTCCTTTCTTCTATTCCTATAGTATACGTTAATAAACCTAATGCGTATACCAAAAGTAATTGACCCATGCAGGTTGTTGGTGTGCTTGTTTATGCAATCACAGAAACCCGAGAAAAAAAATGAGATACTTTTGGCAAAATATTTCAAAAATAAAAGAAACAATACAAAGGTCTTATGATATTTTGTAAGTAAGAAAGCAATATTCCTAATTCATCCTATAACATTTCTTTATAAGCTGGCGCACAACAAAAGGAAATTTCTAAAACTAAGGAAGACCCAAGAAAAAGGTTTGGAAGTCGTTTGTTCCGCTGTGCATGAGAATTTTGTCAATATCTTATCTAATTCCAATACCATGCAATCCAACTGATGAATTGCAAACTTTCTTCACTAGCAATAGTTTTTGTATAGTTCACTAGTACAATGAATAACTAATTAGCAATTTCATATTTAATGCTAGACATTTTTTTGTGATATTCATTGGATACCAGATAATTCATCACCTTACAAATGAAAAAAAAATACGATCTCAAAATTCTACACTGGTGGCTGCACTTCACAAACGGTGACACAAAGGCTTCTGTTATCTCATGAGGGACATTTATGAGCCTACCACTATCCTAAAATGAAACTTCTAGACAGCTTTATTGCATAGATCTCTGGAAGAACACAATGAAAACCCACCTCGCTTTCTTACGTGTAAAATATTCATTCCATTGTGTACTACATTTCAGCGTCAGACACAAACAGTGCGCACACGGGTTTCAAGTGTTGTCAAACTTCATCTTTTTATTTTGACAAAACCAAAATTAATCACATTGTTCTCTCTCTCTCTCTCTCTCTCTCTCTCTCTCTCTCTCTCTCTCTCTCTCTCTCTCTCTCTCAAACCAGTCGCTTTTCAGACCAAAAAATATAATCGCGTTTCTGCGTCATAAAGTCATACGCAATGCTGCACGCAGATAAAGTTATCTCTTTTTACGGGAAAGAACCAACGAAACCTCCATCGCTAGGGAGAAATCGCAGTCAACAGGTCTAAAAATACCATAAGTGTACAAAGTAACAAAATGCTGGTAGGTCAAATGGAATAAAAAAACAAGAACATTACTGCAATATCGAATTGGGAGAGGGAGAGAGAGAGAGAGAGAGAGAGAGAGAGAGAGAGAGAGAGAGAGAGAGAGAGAGAGAGAGAGAGAGAGAGAGAGAGATCAACAACCGCGGCACCTGACGTCACTGCAGCCGTCAAAAGAAGCGCTTAGCGTTTCAGGAAGGCCAAAACAGGAAAAGTAACACCCAGGTAGATAGCCTACTTGGGAAATAAGGAGCACGTAGTGATGATGATATACATTGCTCAAAGAAGTTTCTCAAGAAGGTTACGACTTGGGAGGTCGTTCAGAGGTTGATGTTTTTCTTCCGAAATTCTTAAATTTCTTGTAGGGGAGAGGCATCATCATTGGTATACGTATCACTCGCAACTGCATCCATTCTTGATTGGAAGTGGTGATAGGGGCTGTCTTTTGCTAACTTTAATGAATTTACTTACACTATCGTGTAAAGAAAGAATAACTTCTGGGTCAACCGTCAGATTGTGTAAAAAAAAAAAATTCCCATCAGCTTCCAAACATACATAACAGCTTCTGTATTATTATTATTATCACTATTATTAGTACCTGATCTACAAACATAGTTGGAAACGCAAGATACAAGATGACCAAAGTCTCGATCACGAAAAAATACCCACGCGAGGAAATAAATAAGAAATAAACTACAAATGAGAGAATGAATGAAACACATAAAACATCTTACGATGAATAACAACGTTAAAACAGATCTGTCATACATAAACTATAAAGCAAGACGTCAACCTGTTCAACATGAAAATATTTGCTGCAAGTTTGAGCTTCTGAAGTTTCACGCATTCAACTGCCTGATTAGGAATTATTCCATAATTTTGCCACAACTGGGATAAAAGTTCTAGAATAGTGTCGTTTTGAGCCTTATCATGGAAAAGGAAAGACTCAGAATTAACTGCATACCTAGTACAATCATATGTGGTGTGACGGGCCGAGAGAGTTGTGAACTCAAAGGCAGATTGAAAACGACTGAGTTATTTATTAAGGAACACTCTTCTTTATATACAAAACCTCAAGGCAACAGGACATGACCTGTTCGAGAGACAGATAATGTTACTGAGCAAAACGGAGACATGATCATTCAGGTTCTTTTTAGTGCGAGGGAAGAGCGCAGATACAAGCATAATATATACAAAATAATTATGTACAATTGTGTGACACACGGTTGGTACATGGCTCCCCCCCTAAAAATGACATACTGTACATGTTAAATAGGGCGCCCTGATCTAGAGAGGCGAACTGTAGGCGGGTCATCTGGCAGAAGATAAGCAGGTTTTAGACGATCAATGGAGACCCAGTCTTCTTTGCCCCGAATGTTTAGGAGGAATGCTTTCGGACTGCGTCGGATCACAAGGAAAGGGCCCGTGTAAGGGGGCGTTAGTGGTGGCTTGCTGGTGTCGTTGCGCAGGAAGACGTGCGTTGCAGAGTGCAAGTCCGTTGGTATGTGATGCTTCGCTGGGGGCTTGTAAGTCTGGCGGCACGGAGTAAATTTTCCCACGACGTGACGTATGCGCTGGAGATCGTCGGAGGAGGTCGTAGAAGGAAAAAATTCGGCAGGGACGACCAACGGGTCGCCATACACCATTTCGGCTGCCGAGACGTCGAGGGCGTCTTTAGGAGTGGTCCTTAGTCCAAGGAGGACCCAGGGAAGCTGAGTAAACCAGTTGCAATCCTTGCAGCGGGACATCAAAGCTGCTTTGAGGGTGCGATGAAAACGTTCAACCATTCCATTGGCAGCTGGGTTGTAGGCCGTTGTCTGATGTAGGGTGATGCCCAGAAGATTCGCTAATGACGTCCATAATTGAGAGGTGAAAGTTGTTCCCCTGTCAGAAGTAATATGCTCAGGGATACCGAATCTTGAAATCCATCCAGAGAGTAAGGCAGATGTACATGAGGCGGACGTTGCAGTTTCCATGGGAATGGCTTCAGGCCAACGAGTGGAGCGGTCGATGACGGTAAAAAGGTAACGATGTCCTTGTGATGTAGGTAGGGGGCCTACAACGTCGACGTGAATGTGTGCGAAACGACGCTGAGGTTGAGGAAAGGTGCCCACTCCTGAATCCGTGTGTCGATGTACTTTGGAAGTTTGGCAAGAAGTACACGCACGGACCCAATCCTTAGCATCCTTAGAAATGCCGTGCCAAATGAACTTTGCCTTCAGCAGCTGTGCAGTGGAACGGCACGAGGGATGTGAAAGGCCGTGGATGAAATCAAACACCTGTCGGCGCATGGGAGCAGGAATCCAAGGTCGCGGTCTACCAGTACTGACGTCACAGAGGAGGGTGGTGTTGGAGTCTTCGAGGGGAAAATCCTCCCAACGGAGGGACGTGCAGGATGTCCTACAAGCTTGATACTCTGGATCCTGTCGTTGGGCTTCAGCCAGGGCGTTGTAATCCAATCCCAGTTGAACGGCAGCCAACGTGTTTCTTGACAGGGCATCGGCAACGGGATTCATTTTCCCAGGGACGTATTGGAGGGTGCAATTGTATTCAGCCACGGCGGAGAGATGTCGGCGTTGACGGGCGGACCAGGCGTCAGACTGTCGAGTGAAGGCGTGCACCAGGAGGCATGTGGTCTGTACGAATAACGAAGGGCGTACCTTCTAAGAAATGGCGAAAGTGACGGACAGCCAAGTGCACCGCCAGCAATTCTCGATCGAAGGTAGAATAACCCGATTCTGCCTTGGACAGTTTTCTGCTGAAGAAGGCCAATGGGCGGGGCGAGCCTTTGACCACCTGCTCGAGTACTGCACCAATAGCGACGTCGCTGGCATCGGTGGAGAGAAGGAGAGGGGCGTGTGGGATAGGAAAAGTGAGAGCCGCAGCAGTTGATAGGGCCTTCTTTGCATTGCAGAAGGCTGCTTCTTGAAGGGGACCCCACTTCAGGTCCTTTGGCTTGCCCTTGAGGGAGGCGTAAAGGGGAGCAAGAGTGGCGGCAATGGCTGGCAGAAAACGGTGATAATAGTTGATCATGCCCAAGAATTCCTGCAGAGCTTTGACGGTCGAGGGCGTGGGGAAATTCTGAACGGCTGCTACCTTCTCAGGGAGGGGATGGACTCCTTCAGGAGTGATACGGTGCCCTAAGAACGACACTTCGTTGGCACCAAAGGTACACTTGTCGTACCGGACTACAAGGCCGTTTTGTTGCAGGCGGTCGAGCACGATGCGCAGGTGACGGAGGTGTTCCTCTTTTGAGGAGGAGAACACAAGTATGTCGTCCACATAACATACACAGAAAGGGAGGTCCCTTAAGAGGCCATCCATGAGACGTTGAAACGTTGCCCCAGCATTACGAAGGCCAAAACAGGAGTAATTGAAGGTGTATGTGCCAAACGGAGTGGTGATGGCGGTCTTGGGGATGTCTTCTGGGTTCATAGGCACCTGATAATACCCCTTCAGGAGGTCGAGCGTAGAGAAAACCTTCGCTTTGTGCAGGTAGGAGGTTACATCGGCAATGTTTGGGAGGGGGTAGTGATCCGGTTCTGTTTGCATGTTCAGGCGCCTGTAATCCCCGCACGGACGGAGGGAGCCGTCTTTCATCAGAACGATGTGTAAGGGTGACGACCATGGGCTGGAGGCCTTTTGGCAAAGGCCCATTTTCTCCATTTCGGCGAACGTCTGTTTGGCGGCTGCCAATCGTTCCGGTGCTAGACATCTGAATTTTGCGAAGACTGGGGGTCCCGTCGTCTTGATATGGTGATAAATACCGTGCTTGGCAGGAACCGTGGGCGTTTGGCGAAGTTCTGGACGGAAAACTTCCGGGTACGACGTGAGGAGGTGGGCGTAGGCATCCGTGGGTGCGCTGATGTGGAGAGCGAGGTTAGAGGGGGCGGGTTGAAGAGGTGTCGACAAGTACGAGTCTGCATTGACCAATCGTCGGTGGGCGACATCGACCAGAAGGTGGAAATGAGAGAGGAAATCCGCACCGAGGATTGGCATTGTGATGTCAGCAACGAGAAACTTCCAATTGAATTTACCGTTTCCGAACGATAATGTGAGGTTCTCGTAACCGTAGGTGGGTATCGCAGATCCGTTGGCAGCTACCAAGCGGACGTCGGCAGATGTAGACAGACTACGTTGTGCCTTGAAGAGTTTCCTTGGCAAAAGAGAACGACAAGCACCCGTGTCTACCAAAAATTGCACGACCGTTCCTGCATCCTGTAAAAAGAAAAGATTAGAAACATGGGAGGCCACCGCCACAAGCGATGGCCTATTTACACGTTTTTTGGCCACTGACAATCTTTGGCACATTTCTTCGCGGTTGCCCCAAATCTGAAGTGGTAGTAGCAAAACTGCGGCGGATGGGAGGTAGTAAGTGGCTGTAGAAGTCGTTCGTTGGGGCGCAAGCAATTGGTGGGTGGTGGGCGGCTTTGTCGCCGCTTCGGCACGTCACGGGGTAGGCGTGTATGTCCTACGGCATTCATGTCAGCTTCAGTTGTCGTTGAATAGGCATCCTCGTCGTCAGGGATGGAGGCGTTGATGGAGGTCTTGAAGTGGCTGTCCATAAGGGCGTCGGCTTTGGTCATCAAGTCCTTTATGGGTAAACTATCGACATCGGGTATGGCAGCGCGCACAGGTTCAGGTAAACGGCGTATCCAAAGGGCACGGAGTAGGTTCACCTCACGAGGAGAGCCGTCTGCGGCAGGTTGAAGGCGAGCGATACTGGTCATTTCCCTGAGGGCAAGCGAAGCCCTTTGGTCCCCCAACGGTTGTTGCGAGAACTGAAAAAGCTTTGCTATACGGGCGGCTGGCGACGGCGAGTACTGCTGCAGAAGGTATGATTTGAGGTCGTCATACGCTATTGGGGTGTCTCCTTGTTCACAAAGCCAGTCGGATATTTCTGGGAAGGTGTCCTCGGGTATCGCCGCGAGAACATAATCCGCTTTGGTGGTTGAGCGAGTCACGCTCCTGATACGAAAGTGGACTTCAGCGCGTTAAAACCAAGCGAACGCTTCTCCGCTAGCGAACGGTAAAAGTTTCAATGGAGCGGCCGCAGTGCCAACTGCTGGGGTAGAGTCCGCCTCCGTCATATTACCAACGATGGAGGGGCGAGGGAGGTGGGGGTGGAAGGCAGTGGGAGCGAGTCGACTTCCGGGGTCACCAATGTGACGGGCCGAGAGAGGAGTTGTGAACTCAAAGGCAGATTGAAAACGACTGAGTTATTTATTAAGGAACACTCTTCTTTATATACAAAACCTCAAGGCAACAGGACATGACCTGTTCGAGAGACAGATAATGTTACTGAGCAAAACGGAGACATGATCATTCAGGTTCTTTTTAGTGCGAGGGAAGAGCGCAGATACAAGCATAATATATACAAAATAATTATGTACAATTGTGTGACACACGGTTGGTACAGTGGTAAAAACTGCTGGTTATAATTTTAGAAACATTGCTTTTATAAAGAAGTAACTCGATGAACATTCGGTAAAGAAACTTGTGATAAACTGTTATTACCAGGATTGACTATTGTAACTCCATCTACTACAATTTACCAAAAGTACAACTTAAGAAATTACAAAACATAATGAACAGAGGAACAAGACTGATAAAAGGTGTCACACCTCGAGACAGTATACACTGGCTGCCGATTAAAGCGAAAATTGAATTTGAAATATGTACAATAATCCATCAAGTTATCAGAACCGAACGTCCAAAATGTCTAAGAGAATTGCTACATATGGTGCAGCCAACAAATCGTGTTGACACAAGAATAGTTACAGATGGTTTCAAATTGTTGGAACATAGATATATTTCTACTGTAGGCTCTAAAGCCTTTAAATATACGGCCCCGAGACTATACAATAAGCTCCCATGAGACATGCGAAATGATTAAAGATATTAAGGCTTTCAAGGGGAAATTGAAGACTTTCTTGTTCTGCGAGTTCTTTGAGAGTGACGATTCCACAGTGAATGAACAATAGGCGGTGTGAAATGTTGAATGCTTTCGAACGAAAATGCTAAAATGACTGTGGAGGTCCTGTAAGAGAGTAGGGTTCCCCTGCCTGAAGAACCAGAATGAATGAATGATTTGAAGTTTTTTTGGCATCCTGACATCGATAGGACCAAAAAACAGCCCTTAAAGTAAAGTAAGTATGTACTGGATGATATAGTCTGGGAAGATCTGAGAGCAAAGCTATGGTCAGAATTATGAAAAATCTTATACAACATACATAAAGAACTAACTAAACGACGATGCTAGAAATTAATATAAAGATCAAAAATAAAAAAAATTAATGTACAAAATTTCTAAAAAATAAAGATGAAAGTCCGCAGCTGAAGATTAAACAGGAGAGCAATACTCAAATAAGGTAGACAAAGAAAAAAATTTCTCCAGGATAGATTGATCACAGAAAATTTGTAAAAACTTTTTCAATTAGCCAATGATTTATTTGTGCAATTGAAGAAAGCAGACATAATATCTTTCTCAAAAGTAAATTTGCAATCAAGAATCACAATTAAAATTTTAAAGGAGTTGTATATAGGAAAAGAAACATAATCAATGCATATAACTGAATGTTGAGGAGCCACTGTCATAATTTGCACCATGCCCTAATTTTAGCTAGATCTTTATTAAGGGATTCAGCAATCCCCAATCTACACATTTAAGAGATGGAATTGGTGCAAAGAGTAGCACCATTTGTATATGCAACGAACTTATTTTCCAGGCCAAACCACATAAAACTATTATGCACATGCAGTTTATAAAGTAAATGGTCAAGAACACTACCCTGAGGAACACCAGGCATTACATTCCTATACTCAATATCGTTCCCATCAACAACTGTGCTCTTCCCATATAGGTTTATCACAATTTCGGCACGACCTTCCTTTTTATCTCATCTTTCTTGGGAAAAAAAATTAAATATTAGGAAATTTAAATTCATATTCCCCCTAATGTCATCACGGCCAAAACGAATTTGTACTTCATAATCCTTTTCAAATTAATCACTGTAGGTGTCATTATCCCCATCAGAAATGGACGGAATCTCATCAGCTTCTATACCCTCTATAAAATAGGTTGATAATACTTAGAATTACACATAAATTGAGAATATCCAGTCTCTTGTTTGAGAGTACAATCGGGCACACTATCTCATCTTACTTCTGTTCCTCTTGTTATTTTGAAGTTTTTTTTTTAGTTTAAATAGGAAAGATTTATTTCAATGTTATTCTTAAACATCTCTTGTAGTTTATTTCCTAACTTGTTTTCCCTGTTGGAACCCTTGGGTATAAATTATAGCATCCTGTTTTTCCAACTAGGGTTGTAGCTTAGCAAGTAATAATGACAATGATAATGATAATGATATGTAAATTTCGCATGCATCTTACATCAGCCCGTAATACCACTCACAAAATGCCAAGTTGCTAACTTCCACCAAGAACAATTAACAACTAGCATAAGCCCATGTCTAAAACATTCTTTGGACATTGGTCCGGGCCATAGTCGTGGATAGACTATACGGGCCTGGTGCGGGCCATTTTTGATATCATGCTTCCAAGCTCAACCGTGGACGTAATCGTCGCTTGGGTGCTCAAAAAAAAAAAAAAAAAAAAAATTCCCGCTTCCAGAAAGTTCAATGCCATTTTTGGAAAACATTGCTAACATACAACCCGAAAGGATCAAACACTTAAATTTCGTGTAGGAGGTCAATACAAAATACTCCCATAAGGGGAAATCTCGCCTGATTAGTTTGTTCCCCAATGGGTCAAAATGAGGTCACACAAACCTACAGAATGACTGAGTGACAGTGAAATCTAAATAAATATATTAACGAAAACGTTGTAAATAAAGAGCTCCTGGGGCGCACAACAGCTCTATCCAATAAATCCCGAATAGGCAGTCTACGGTAATGGCATATTAGGAAAGTCATTAACATTCCAGGTATGCCCCAGTTACTTATACGGGATAAACCAATTAACGGGGAGTGTTTCGAGGGTCCCCCTGGAACGAGCTTGTTTCAATCTGCCGATGAAGTTAATGGCTCCGATGACTACCTTCAACTTGACATATAAGCACCCAACTTGGAATAAGAAAGCACGCGTAGATTTTCAGCTTCCTGGAGATCCAAAATTGTATGTAAATCATAGATATACAGAATACAAGGCTCTGATGATGATGATGATGACAACAACAATAATAAATTTAACTTTGAATGTGTAAATTCTAGCTTCCTGGATATCTAAAATTCGAAGTAAAAAAGGCTCTGATAACATCAACAACATCAACGATTATGATAATTTGACTATTTTCTTCAAGCCAAAAACTAAACTACAAAAAAGCGATTTCTAAGAAGTCTTCGGTCCAATTTTCTTCCCAGGTATTATAAATGATGAATCGATGGTAATAACCCATCTCAAAAGGACACGCGGCTTCTCAGATTTTAAATCCACACTGAATTCCTTACCAGGAACTTTGTTGAACAAAATAGAACTTTAAACAAGCAGCGAGCGTATATTCAATCATCCATTACATCCCTAACAATACGCACAGCCGAATGTTGTGGTCAAAAATATTACAGAGAAGCAATTTAGGAGGATGTCACAAGACCACCAACGTGTATTTCCAACTATAATGAGGGATATACAAGAATCATCAAAATCTGACGTCATATTTTGCCTTTCGCCATGCCAACATTATTTTTCAAGTTTAACTAAAAATCTCTAAGAATGATATTTACTAACTGACAATGCTAGATGGAAATGGTGGAACACTCACAAGACCTTTGAAATACATCAATCCTTTAGAGACAATTCGTGAGCGACAAAGGTAGGAGACTATGTACCCAAGTGTCCTATAGAACAAACAGTCAAACATTTATTCGGCGTTCAAGGCCTCTCTCCGTCCAAGATAGCAACGTTCCTATGGCTACCCCTTCCATATGAAAAATCACTAGCGCTCAGGGATACTAAGGTTGTGAAATCCTTCATGCCGTGAGCTCAGCTTGAACCCCAAAGTCGATAAGCTTACACAACTTCGAAAAGAAATTATCAAAAAAATTATAAATTATACCTATATATAAAACAAAATTTTAAAGTATATCTACGTGTTGGTCATAGTTTACGATTGTCAGTAAACAGCAGTGGTTCCGTAGTGATCCGATGAAGCTAACTGACAAAAATCATACGAAAGAAAATAGAAAAAATACAACCGAAACAAATGCAACTATTTCCATGTCCACTTTAGGATAAAGGCCTCAGACCTTGCTATCTTTCCTCCAAGCTTCAGACATGTCCTTATTAATGCCTGGGAGTTTGACCTGTTTTCATAACCACGCCAGCTAATTACAGGTTTATGATGGTGGGAGACTTTTCTGATCGCTCACAGCAAAACAACCTAGTATGGGTGACCCTTTCACAACGTTAAGATATCCCAACTCAGAAAAAAAATATATGCACAAGTAAGATGACGTAAAAACCAGATAAACAGCTTCTGCGATCCCATATCGACCCAGGACACCTGCAGATTATGCACATAAGCGTAAACTGCCCAAAAAGGAATAACATGAAACTACTCGTTGCGAAAATGACAGCCTGGGTCAGATTGCGTGTAGTTGGCATAATGAAGTGTTTAAAACGCTGTTACTCCTGCCACTCTGTCTGTCAGTTTCTCTTTCAAAACAGATTTAGGCCGCTTAGCCCGTCAAATCTATCCACCGTAAGTAGCAGGGGTCTCAGAAACGGTGCTTAATAGCTACGAGTCCGTGTGGGTAGAATTACAAAAAGGGTAGAGAGAGGATATAAAAAACTCTAGTATTGAAAATCCCTCAAGTAAAATTTAAAAAAAAAAAACAAAGAAATATTCATTGACACAACTATGAAATTAGCCGATTCTCTGTGGAGATGGGTAGACATTAAAAAATGAAAAAAATTAAAAGAATAATTTTACAATTGATTAATCAGTAACGAACCCCTAGAAGCCTTTGTTTCTCAAGACAAAATGATATACATCACAATGCGTTCGACTCGTTGATAATTTACATAGTCCGGCAATGTGTCTACAGTCTTTACAATTATTCTCATCATAAGTTTTGACGTTAGGTCTTAATCAGGAATTGAGGTGAAGCCACTTTAGCTTGCAGTAACAACCTGATAGACATGACCTAGATCCACCGAATGATCTGGAAGAATGGATTTTCTTATAGAAACGATTAAGTGGTCGAAATAACTTCATTTCAATAGGAACATTTTAGCATTATTAATCAAGCACGCAAAAAAAAAAATAAAAAAAAAAGTCTATATTAGTAAGTTATTACGTGGGATAGGAAAATGTTATTTTGAAATGCTTCATACAAATTACCAAAGTGAAGGTAATGTAAATTTACGAAGTAATATGAAACGTTTGGCAATGGTAATGGAAGTTATTGACAAATTACTGGTCGGCTGAATAAATGATCGCGGTATTTTTATACTCGCAGCAAAACACAATTCTTAATTAAAACAGAAAAATATTAACTCTTTACGGAATTTGCACACATTGGTATTAGTTAAATATAATAATAAATAGTATTATTTATAATTATCATTACGTGTTAATAATGTAAAAAAAAATATACAACACGGAACGAACCTATGTTAATTACTTTTTTAAGAATGTGGTATATGAAGAGAAAAAGAAAATAATGTAGTCCATAAAAATCACTGAAACCAATAATCAAATAACGATGTAAACGAACTGAAAAATACGAACCCAGCACAATCCTCAAGGCTATTTAAATCTCATAAAGATATTCTCCCATAAGCATACATTATAAATTCCTTAGAGAGGCATAAGGTTGGGATCTTGTTTGCTATTCATGTGCATAACACTTGCGCTTCGAACACATTTCACAATGAATGGTCAGAACTGAGGTTCTACTATAGGTGAGGGTGGGTCCTGGATGTGAGTAATAGAGACTGGCCACAATGACAATCTCTCTCTCTCTCTCTCTCTCTCTCTCTCTCTCTCTCTCTCTCTCTCTCTCTCTCTCTCTCTCTCTCTCTCAATAACGCCCTGTGTACATAAGCATCTGAATGGCAGGTTTCGAAACCGCTACATATGGCAAGGTTGAGGACCTTTCTTATAGTGGGTTCAAGGCACACACATTTGGGAGACGTTCCTTGTAACAATACTAGAACAATTTAATTTTCTTAACCTGTAAATCCATTGCAAGTATCAGTGCACTCAGTCCCTAATTAGTGTGCTCGGAGAATTTTCCATTTTCAGTCATCAACATAGTCATTTTCTTGACAGCAACAGCATACACATTTAAGGAGGGCTTCTCACACAAACAGCATTGATAAGTTTACTGTAATATTCAAATTTCCAAACATCGCCTTACTTAAACTAATGCATTTAGCTTAAAGAGTAGAACCTTTCACGGATTGAAAAAAAACATCCGTAAAAAAATAATTATGCATCGTAAGTATTTAACTCGAAATAATTCGAGGCAAAATTATTTTCAACATTGTTAACAGTAACTATAATGAATCATAGATGTAGGAAAAGCTAATCACAATAAGCAGGATATAATGTACTTTGGACTGTAATGATTAAAACCGCACAAAAAGTGCAAATTCGAAAAAAGTATTGTACTTCTACTGTTAAACACAACTGGCCTTGTGCCAGCTCGGTTTTAAGGGGCCCGTGCTCGGTCTTTGCGTCTGTTCAACTCGATACTTGCTCGTTAAACGCCAATCAGATGTCTAGATTTCCCTTGACCATAAGCCCGTACAATTACGCCACAACCCGAAACTCATGTTCCGATACACGACACTTGGAGCCATTCTCTCTCGTCCAACCAGAGCCCAAGCGACCGCCAATTTTACGGACGAACAAAAGGAACAATATGAAACGGCCGTTGCTTTACTGGAGTGTTTAGTTCCATTTGTATTTAAAGGCTTTATAAAACTAAATTCGCATCTGTGTGGTCTAAACTCTTGCTCAACAATGACTGACAAAATGATGATCACTCCATCCCCGATAAGACAAAATAACGGAAAAAGAAAAATCGAAAGACATCGTATATTTCAAGGTTAGGATATCTATGGTATTAATTCTCTCTCTCTCTCTCTCTCTCTCTCTCTCTCTCTCTCTCTCTCTCCTCTCTCTCTCTCTCTCTCTCTCTCTCTCTCTCTCTCTCTCCTACACAATATATACTGTAGATATAGATATAGATATAGATATAGATATAAATATATATATATATATATATATATATATATATATATATATATATATATAATGTATAATATACACACACACATATATATATATACAATATATATATATATAGACACACACACACGCACACACACACACACACACACACACACACACACACATATATATATATATATATATATATATATATATATATATATATATATATATATATATATATAAAACACAATTTGCCGTGTATATATGATAGAGGAGATAAACCCACAATTTATGAAAAAAAGGATTTTTTCCATAAATTGTTGGTTTATCTCTTATATATATATATATATATATATATATATATATATATATATATATATATATATATATATATATATATATATATATATATATATATATGTATATATGTATATATGTATATATGTATATATGTATGTATATATATATATATATATATATATATATATATATATATATATATATATATATATATATATATACATATATATACAGTAGATAGTAAGAGATAAGTGACACCAATAAGATCTTAACTTCAAAGTTTTCATATGTTACAAAAAAAATGAGAGCTACCTAATTGGCATAAAAAAAAATATAACGCTGCAAGTGAAATGCAAGCTGGTCTCAAAAAATATGAAATCTGTCAGGGATCCATACTTTGTTTGCTGCTGTGAGAATTTAAATATACCCCATTGACAATAAAGTTGTACTTGCATATCTCCTCATTCAATAATAGCTTTTAAAATTAATGTCATAACTCAAATATATATATATAAAAAAAATTGAAGACCTTCATTTAAACAATGAAATATAGCAATTATCATCATAATCATCAATGATTATTATTATTATTATTATTATTATTATTATTATTATTATTATTATTATTATTATTATTCATTAGCTAAGTTGTAAAACTAGTTGGAAAAGCAAGATGATATAATCCCAAGGGCTCCAACAGGGAAAAATAGCCCAGAGAGGAAAGGAAATAGGGAAATAAATAAATATGAAAATAGTTAACAATTAGTAAAATATTTTAAAAACAGTAACAACATCAAAACAGATATTTCATATATAAACTATATAAAGACTTATGCCAGCCTGTTCAACATAAAAACATTTGTTGCAAGTTCTACCGATTCAACAACCCGATTATGAAGATCATTCCACAACTTGGTCCCAGCTGGAATAAAACTTCTAGAATACTGTGTAGTACTGAGCCTCATGTTGGAGAAGGCCTGACTACTAGAATTAACTGCATGCCTTATATTACAATCAGGATGGAACTGTTCTGGAAGATTTTAATGTGAAGGATGATCAGAATTATGAAAAATCTTATGCAACATGCACAACGAACTAATTAAACGACGGTGCCAGAGATTAATATCTATATAAGGAATAAGAAATCTAATAAACTCCAAGTTCCTGCTCAACAAATTAAGATGAGAATCAGCAGCAGAAGACCAGAAAGGAGAACAATACTCGAAACAAGGTAGAATGGAAGAATTCAAACACTTCTTCATAATAGA
>NC_090751.1:60676059-60693559 GCF_036898095.1 Palaemon carinicauda
AATGGCTAATTTAAGATTGGTTTAGGTGATTTATTCACAATTGTTATACAAAAGGCAAAAAACTTTCAAATGTTAGCTTATTTTATTCTTACTTGAAGGCGAAATAACTCTAGGCTCTGAAAACTAGACACTAATCTCTACATTAACCCATGATTCTTCCTTCATCTGAGCGGCATATTTTCACGATTGTAAAGATCTTATAATTTTCTTCACTTTCTAAGATGTAATATAATTCACAAAAGTGCATCATGTAATGTATGATATTTACGAAGTAACGCATTGTTTAGCGGAAGCTTTCCTAAACTTTCCGTTTCTATGCATTAAAATCCAAGGAAAATTACACAAAAAAACAAGGATTATTATCTAAAAAAAAGTTCACTGAATATCCAACTTGTTCGGTATTATGGGCTAAACAAACATGTACTAGTACTGTAATATTGAAAAACTAAAATGAAAAACTTCATGGGGATTAGGATAACATATCAATTATTAGTGACATTATATCAGGAATACAGTTTGTTAAGGGTTAAGAAATAACTTATATACATGTGCGTAAAGACACGAAACCTTTATTAATTAGATACACATGATGGTGCATACTTGGTTTCAGAAAAATATGTACCTACTCCATACTGAGAGAGAGAGAGAGAGAGAGAGAGAGAGAGAGAGAGAGAGAGAGAGAGAGAGAGAGAGAGAGAGAGAGAGAACTAACTTAAGCGAGTTACATTCCCGATTGATTCTTATCTATCTGCCAAGATCCCGAAATCATTCGAAATTTCCCAGTCACCCAATGGGCTTAACCTCCCGCTACCCTTTAACGCCACTTGGCTCTTGCCTTGAAAATTACCTCAACTACTGACCTACCTGGTGTTGCGGCAGATGTGGTAAATCCGCAGTAAGCTCTTTCCTGATGCCGAGATCAGGAGATTATTTCCACCTGTAGTTGGCTTATCCTGGTGTTGACATACAAGTAACCGAGGGGACAAGTTAAGAGGTATGCGCATAACTATTCACAATGGCGGACCCTGTGAAATAGACGTGCATGATTAATTCCAAATTGTCCTTATACATACGTACAGCAACATACAAAGCTGCACAAATACTTATATCTTATTTTTCTTTACAATACGTTCTAGTCTGAGAATGTTGCTTATAAAGGTGAAACTTCAGTAAAAAAAAAAAAAAAAAAAAAAAAAAAAAAAAAAAGTTACAGTAATAGATTCGTCAATTTCTGACATGCAAATAATACTTGGCTAAAAAAGATTTAATGAACGTAAGAAAATTCATCTCGTTCAAATGTAGAGAGTTAGATCCTAAATTGTAAATTCCTATGCCCTGAATAAGATGAAACCTGTTACTAATAACATACAACTGCACAGATAGTTCAGAGCGATTAGAAGTAAGATCTATATAAATCAATGAGCGTTATGGGTACCAAACAACCACAAACCGGGTTTATATTTTATTAAGATTTGCATAAATAAAGTATTTGAAGATCTTGACATTTGAGCTGACTGAAGCACAAGTCACCATTTGCGTTTTAAAAGCTTCTTGCAATTGGAATCTTGGCTTCTAAGAAACAGCTACGTTTAAGTGAAACAACCACGACTGTGGTCACTATCGGATACGTCTGTGCATGTCTCCCTAGTTCGTCTTCCAGAATACCATACATGGTGAGAAAACTTTTGCTCTGCAGCAAAAAAAAAAAAAAAGTTTTCTTAAAGTACTTTCAATGTTCTAAAAGATAAATACAAGGGAAAATATTATTCATGACTTCACCCTAACCAATAAGTCATTACGTGTTTTGTAAAACTAATATCCCCATCAGGCTCATCACTTCCTATGCTTATTCATAATCACTAGGCTTATCATCCGTAACCCCCAGGGATTTCCTATGAATTATGGAGGGTATGCGAGTGAAATACCAGTCCTTCATTTGTTTAAACTATCATTCTTTCACATTAGATTACAAATAGCATTCGCGACCCCCTGTGGCTTTGCCGATTGATTAAACAATCCCCTTTCTGTCGCTCTTTTTCAAAAACCTATTGTTATGTCACGCCCATCAAATCACTGTGGAAAAATAATTTATACATTATATTTTACAGTTAAGGACACAATTGCGTTTAAGAATTTATGAGAGAAGTTGAAAAAAAAGCTAGTGTAAGATTGAAAAATATTTGGAATAAAAGCCTGATTTATGAAGTCCTTAGTCATAAAACCAAACTATGGCATTTATATAAAGGACTAAAAATTAGATATTAAAATGGCAACAGAATAAGAAATACTAATAAATTGCCAGCCTATCATTTTCATGTATCATTTCCCTGTTTTCTTGTGAAGGATCATTTTCATATGTCGTTGCAATAATCTAACTGAGTTTCTCTTATTATTCCAGAATTCCACAGAAAGTGAGGGCTAAAACCCTAGTCCCCCCGAACCCCCAACCCCCTAAAAAAAATCGTATGTTCTGCAATGGACTACCATTATATACAAACAATTCAGACTATCTAATCACAGTCCTAAATGCTGGGGAATTATCTTTAAATATCAAAACTTGGGTATAGTAGAAAACGTACATTAAAAAACAGTGCCTAACTACATGCTAAAAGAACATACACTAAAAAATAATGTCAGCAACATAGAGCAAACGCCTAAATAAATACATAAATATGAATGATGAATACAGTGCAGCACTCTGAACCCCGCTATCAAATATATTTGCGACACATTGAGAAAACAAAATGTTAAAGGTTTAGACAAATGTAAAAGCCAAAGAAAATTGTATCATCGATGAAAAATATTTACTAAAAATGATTGCTTCCAAAAGTTTATTTTCTGAGACCAGCGCTAGAGAGGCTAAGTAACAGCAAATCAATTGGTCGGGTGGTTTGAAGCAGACTTAAAGGAAATGGCCACAGTTTGTTAAACTAGCAAGGTTGAGTCCAACACACAGTTCAGTCTTTAACATCTGCCGAATCTATTCACGGCAAAGATGGCAATCCTTTCTCAGTCGACTTGTTCACCACCACGAAAGGTTCGGTCCTTTTATTATGGTCGAACGGCAAACATTACTCAATGAAAAAGAAAAACGCCAAGATTTGCTGATGTAGATAATTTTACCCTTTCCCTCCGCTGCAAAATACATGCCATCGTCGAGGGGGACAGGGATGCGTAATGGGTTCTGTTCGGCCACTTCCATTATATCCAATGGATGAATGATCACCTGGCTGGTCACTGGATGTTAGCAATGAATATACTCAAATCCCCCATAACAGGAGTTATAGGAATCACCCAGGGCAAGAAAAACAGAGAGAGAGAGAGAGAGAGAGAGAGAGAGAGAGAGAGAGAGAGAGAGAGAGAGAGAGAGAGAGAGAGAGAGAGAATGTTCGTCTTAAATCATGTAATAATCACATTTTATATTATAAATAAACTCTAATTTACTCTCATATTTTAGTTGTTAGAGCGACACGAGATCTGGAATAATAGGCCTACATATTCTCAAGCCTAATCAAGACTTTATAAAAGATCACGTTTTGCACTCTTCAACATGGCAATAACACACAAATAAACGCATTGTCTTCGTAAAGATTAATGTAGTTTAACATTACTATAGCGAATAGTCATTTAAATTTTTCATTAGAACCTCTAAGCTTAATTATTTTGAGAGAGAGAGAGAGAGAGAGAGAGAGAGAGAGAGAGAGAGAGAGAGAGAGAGAGAGAGAGAGAGAGAGAGAGAGGGGGGGGGGGGGGGGGTTAACAAATCTTTACAGGCTAGACACAAGGCCTGGCAAGTTGCTAAAATCACAAAATGAATACTATTATTCATATCTTTACGACTGTCACAATAATACAGGATTCACGAACTCGGAGAAACAGGAAGACCTGCTATAGGGTAATGTACAACAGCTGAAACTTTCTCCTTCAAGCATGAACAAGCAAGAGAAAGATCCCTTTAAATAACGCAAGCAATGAAAACACATTCTCAGGTTACTGTCGAGGCTATACTAGGACCATCCTCTAAGCACAAATGTCAACATTGTTGCTTAAGCATCGTATCTAATAAACTCAGTCAAGGTTGATGTTTCTGATTACAGGGCAGTCACAATGATTCACCATCAATGAAGATCCGGGTAAGGCGAAAATTTTACTTTATAATCAACGTTATTATTACAAATAGATCTGAGTAAGGGGAAAATTTTACTTTATAATCAACGTTATTATTGCAAATAGAGATCCGGGTAAGGGGAAAATTTTACTTTATAACCAACGTTATTATTACAAAGATATATTTTGTATCAAGTTATTTACACGTACAAACAAAATAAAATACACTATAAATTTGACAAAAGAACGAAATAAACATTAATCTCTTGAATATAACACAATTACGAGACAAAAATCAGATTTTTTTAAAAAGTAATTTGCATTTCTATTTTTCCCAATTATACAATCTTGAGTCCTTCAATAGTTGGAAACAGCAGATCAATTTTTAACAAGGCAGTAATAGTTACTAGAGGGTGGAGGGCAAGCCCCGCCCACCAGACAGTCAACTTTCCGCTTACCTATGACCTTAGGTATGGGAATTTTAGGTGGTTGAGGGGGGAAAGTATACCTTACAGGACTAGTGTTTGTATAGTTTGGTTAAAAATAAACATGAAAATCTGTGATTTATTTCTATACAAATAAAAACCATCGACCTTTATTTAATAGGAGACTATCCTTAGATGGAAGGAAACAATCATGAGCCAAACTGGCAAGTTCAACTTTCCCGGGAAATGTCAGAGCACCTGGTCCTAAAAAGAAGTAGAGGTGACGACTTCTATCAACCTCCTAATAACCTGAGCACGAAGATATCGTTCTATTAACCTCCTAATAACCCGAACACGAAGATGTCGTAGGTGCTAGGGTAGGCCCTAACAGGTAACTGGTGAATATTCACATTAGAAGCTATATTCCTGTGTGAGGAATATGTTGACAATGTATGGGTGTCCTACCTCTCGTATGGGAGGATGGAGGGGAGATACCCCTAACAAACTTATTTTTGGAAAGAAAAACTGGGTAATTATGAGGCTTACCTGTCCCGACGTCCATCCCGGCACATAACGGAAGGGGTAGGCCAGTTACCTCATCTTTCAATTTAAGCTTATGTTGCAACCACTATCTTAGAAGAAAAGCTTGTTGTCTTGTGAGAGAGCTAGGTTTCAAACATAATCTGTTGAGGAGCTACCACCTGACCATGGTTAAGGGTGTCTAAGAAAATGAGGGTATTCTCCTGAAGTTAGTAGATGGTGAAGGTTGTCTGGCATTTCCAGACTTTTGCCTTCATGACTTTTACCACCGAGTGGATTTTTCTCAATGTTAGAGTGGTGCCAATACACATGCTTTCGTGAGCCATTGCCCCTAGCACATCTGAGGGTCTCACAAAGCCAGAACAAAGCAGTGATTTTGGGTATCTCCTCGATTCCAGTGCTGAAAAGTGTCTAGCGCTCTGGTCTGAAGCTTGGAATTCTCTCTTTTTATAGAGCCTTAGTCCCCTTACAGGGCGAGAAGTAAATCATACAGATACCTGCTACTCTCTTCCTGTAGAGAGGGGAGGGAGAAGAGCTAACTAGGGGTCATGGACAGCTGGGTGCTGGGTCTTGGCAATGAAGTCTGAAATGAAATTGAAGGAGAACTTCCATCCTTCAGGATGACTCTTTGCATATGAAAGGCCACAAAGTTTCCCTCCTCAGTTTGCCGAGGCTAAGGGTAGCATGAAGTCAGTCTTAGGAGTCAGATTTGTCTGAAGTCCAACTCAAATGCTCATATGAGGCATGCCTAAGACCCAAGTACTGTGACATTCCAATACGGGGTCCTGAGCTCCCCTTTGAGGGTAAGTCTGCACGAGGCAATCTATTGCAGAGAAGCTCTGACCTGAGAAATATCCCTTCCAATTACCAATCCAAGAAGATGGCCTATGTCCCCTAGAAGACAGCTGCAAAAGAACTTCACAGGTATCTAGACCTGTACTGTGCAGTGTTTTGCAAATAGCCTTCAAGTCACTGAGAAATGATGCTGGATTGCTCTAAACAGTGAAGTACAATGGATGCCGCTGGTTTGTGGTACTCTAAAGGTGGGGGCGAGAGGGAAGTTAGCCATTGAGGTAGTCCTCTAGGAACGTTGATACAGAGGCTTAACAGGGCTAAATATAATTTGGTGTGAAGAAAACTGAGTCACCAGGGTCATCCTGAGAACTGATGTCGTCAACACAGCCTGTTGACTAAACACTGAATTAGGAAGAAGGGAGGAAGGTGTATGTCCAAGTTGTCCCACGGGTGTTGGAAAGCATCTTTACAAGCCATCTGGGAGTCTGGAACTGGTTAGCCGAATTGGAGGATTTTCTTCTTCAACCTTGCAGCGAACATGCAGATTACTGGTGACCTTCAAAAAGCAAGGAGCCTTTCCTCCATGTACAAATGTGGGGACCATTCTTCTTACACGGAATGGATCTCGTTAACAACACTGTTCACTGCTGAGGTATGCAACTGCTCTGCCAAATCATAAAGGGTCTGTGAAACAGTGCTCACTTGCTTATTGATGTATGCCCCAACAGTAGTGTTGTTACTCAACACCGTTACTGAGCACCCAATCAAACTCTGTTGGAAGGATTGCAGTGTTGGGTATGCTGTTTGCATTTCCAGCTCATTGATATGTAGGTTCCTTTCTTCTGTAGACCCCACCCCTCCTTGGATGCATCTCTGAACAGTAGCATCTTTGAAGTTTAATAGTCCAGTGGAACCACCCTGGCAAGATTTTCGTTGTTCAACACGGCCAAGACCATCCCGTACTTCCTGATTCACTGGAATAATATGGTGAGAGAGGTCACTGACTGCTGATCAGTGACGCTTCAGAGCCTCCTAGTGGGATCGCTGGTGGAGGCACCCATGAGGAACAAGTATCTCCAATGAGGAAACATGTCCCAGACGACATTTAAGGAATGGGTGTGCTACCTCCTTGGGCCTGCTGATACAGTTGTCTGATGGAAAGACCCCTGCTGCTGCTGTACCCATCAACATACCCAGGTAATCCATCTTCTGCTTGGGAGTGAGACTATTTTTTTTTTTATCCCAGTCAACATATCAGTTCAAATGGAAAGAAGTCTATTTTGATCCTGGAGCAACTGCCTTCTGGGGGAGTGCAGGATCAGCTAATAACAAGATACCACGAGGCGAATCCCTTTTGAATGGGCCAAAGTAGAGACAAGTGTGATCACTCCTGTAAACACCTGGGGAGTGGTAGACAGGCTGAAGCACAGGGCTTTGAACTGGTACATTACTCCCGAGGACAAAACGGAGCTACTTTCTGTAGGGTCAATGGATGGGTAACTGGAAGTACTTATACTTTAAGTCCCCTGTAAATCAAGATTTCTTTCCTGATGGCAGACCACATGGCGCTTGCCATTTCAATCTTGAAGGTTCTTTGGAGAACAATATTTTCCAAAGGAGAGAGATCAATGTCTATTCTCCAACCCCAGTTGACTACAGAACCATCGCACACTATTTCGATCGAGTTCTTCTCCTCCATCACTTTCATCACTAGTGTCGGAGCTTTCTGCAGTTTTTGAGGGTTGGTCTGGAACACTAACGGTTTGTAAGCGAGGAGAGGATAAGAGTTGGTGAAATGTAAGAGGTATCCATCCTCAAGGACTTCCACCACCTCTTATGCTGCTCCGAGTTAATGCTACATTACCCAATGGCTTGACAGGCCTCCTTCCATTCACAACAGCTGGAGGAGGGGAGACTGTCAACTTTAGCATTCTCTTCCTATTTCTACCATCTCTCCTAGACTGGCAAGGCTGAGGGTGAAATGGTGGAGCGTTGTCCAAGCCTTTCTTTGAGGAGGAGGAGGCTGGAGATGCAAACCAGGCTCTGGAAGTTGCAAAAGTTTTCTTCAGTGCTGAACTCAAAAACATGGTGGTGTTCGAAGTTCTCGCCACCATTGCCTTTGAAGGCAAACACCATACAGGTAATAGCAGGATGGATAAAACATTATGGCTCACCTTCCTCCATTTCTACAATATCACCTCAACGTCCTCCTGCCTAAGAATAGCAGCTGTCTCCAGCACTGGGGCATCTGAAGGTACAACACCACCTCTTGCCCAACTTGCCTGTCGCACAAAGGTCAAATCTAACAGACTATTTGTGTTTCTTACGAAACTTTACATACAATGTGTGGAACATCAAATACAAGAGATGGCATAATATATACATAGACTGAAAGGCAGGAAAATCTACATACATTGATACAGTATATACAAATTGGCCGTAACAAGTATGGTTGAGACTTAAGTATAAACTTGTATTTTGACGAACTGTAATCCGACAGAAGAATGTCTTTACAGGGTTACGGACATAATTGCCGATGAACATTGTTCCTTATTGTTATTCGAAGGATGTGTTTACACTTCCATGTTAGTTTTTCTCCTGAGGTTATTTTTTTTTTTTTTTTTTTAGTGCATTGTGGGTTAACTGCCTGACCATCCTTTGTTTTAGGTTATGAATTATGGGTACAGTAAAAATTCTGAAACATGATTGGTTGCTTTGTTCCAAGATAACCAATTAACTGTGATTTTGGAATTTATCTTTCAAAATACTGTAAGTGGATTCTGTTGTCCAAACATGCAGTAGTTGTTGCTTCTCAATATAGACGATTCAGAAGAGACTTATCTCCAACCTTCGACGTCTGCATCTTCTGATTCTATCCAACGTAAAGGAAGTGTTAACCAGAACATTTATTTTGCTTTGTAGAGTAGTTTATCCCCCCCTAAGTGAGGTAATAGGTTAAGAAGCTAAGTAAGTAGGCCCAACCCTTGATTAGGTTAGGTGGGTGTGTTAAGGTTAGACAGCTTCCCTTATTCTATATATTTTCTCCTAGGTTAGGTTAGGTATGTTCGTTTAGATCTCTTATTTTACATGTTTTCTCCAAGGTTAGGTTAGGTGGGTGTGTTAAGGTTTGACAGCTAATCTTAAAATATGTTTTCTCCTAGGTTAAGCTAGGTGGGAGTGTTTGGGTTACACAGGTTCTCTTATTTTAAACATTTTCTCCTACGTTGGGTTATTGTTATTGTTGAAGATTGCTTGGCCCTTTCGGCCAGACACGGGCTCTTGCACTCTTGCAGTCCGCAGGTGTTTTGGTAGGACTTTTGGGATTGGTAGTTGGGATGGGGGGTATTTCTGCAACTTTTATTTTAGGATTTTGAGTTAGGTTTTGGGTTTTGGATGGAAACAGGCGATGGTTTCATGCCTGTTTAGAGAAGGAAGAAGGTGACACCGGGAAGGGGATGTCCTTCCCAAGAGCCCACTGGCTCCAGTCTTCAGTTAGAGAAAAAGAGTTATAGTAGTAAGTCCCAATAAATAGGAGTGCTCGGGAAGGAGTTGAAAAGTTTTAGTTGGAGATATTGGTATAGGTGAAGTGAAAAACTTCGTAGTGGTTTAAGCTTAAGTTATTAAGTAGAGGATAGTGTGACATTTCAGCTGAGTGAGAGAGAGCTGAAAGGAGGGAGTTGTTAGCTGCTTGAGTAATAGGGAAGGGATAGAATAAACATTCCTGTACGGTACCTGTATATCTAGAACAAAAATAAAGAGTTACTTGTAATTGTAATTATTGAGACATCTATAGATTAATGGTTGGGAAGGATACCTGAACTGAAAAGAGAGAGATTGCAAGTAGAAGAGATGCTGGAAACCAAAAACACTGTCAACAGCTCCGCCCTTATTTTCAACGTTGGAAAAAAAAAAAAGACGGGAGAACAAAACTGTTTCCTTATAAGGAATAGAAGTTATTGCCTCGGCTGCCGAACAATCGTTTCGATTCCAACAGAGAAGCTGAAGAGGGGGTGAAAGGGTTGCTTAGGTTGCAAACTGGTGCTGTTACTACGTTATCTCGGTGGATGGTAGCTGCGGAGAAAGGTTGAGAAGGCATCAACATTGTCAATTAGGTCTGACAATTGTGTTATGTTAGGTTAAGTAGGTTTGTTTAGGTCAGACAGCTTCTTTTATTTTACACATTTTCTCCTAGGTCAGGTTAGGTTAGGCTGTGTGTGTTTAGGTTACGCAGCTAATCTTAAAATATGTATTTTACTAGATTAGGTTAGGTGGGTGAGGTTAGGATAAACAGCTTTGCTTATCTTCTGCAGTTTTTCCTAGGTTAGGGTAGGTGGATGTGTTTATGTCAGATAGGCTACTCTTATTTTACCTCTTTTCTGTATTCTCCAAACAAAATCTAATATCTACTGTGGAACCCCATTATTGTTGTTAATGGTGGCCCTGCATCTCTAAATCTGATTATTTGCACCAGAAATAAAGGTCAAATTGGCATTATTCTAAAACATGGGAAAACTTTACTAATAAAAAAAATGAGGTTATATGTTAGAAAACTCACATTTTCTTCGAAAATTACCTCTGTTTCCGTTGCAATTGAATAGTTAATACAATATACCCTAATATATCTTACAGTAATGGGAGCAAACCACTGGGAACTGAGGGGGTGGTTTTGGGTGGGGAATATTTACTGGTGAATCGATAAATAATGCTAAATGCATAATAAATCCATGAAAATTGCAAAAAATATGGGGATCCTCTTCCCCTGAAATATTTATTTCACTCCTCTGTTTACATTTTACAAGTAGGACGTATCTGTTCCCATCAGTGCATAGCTTGCTGCGCAATAACGACTTTATACTTTCTGTGCACAAGCCATTCTTCCCCTTTCTTTCATACTCGTGTTTGTTCATTTGCAAGGAGCTCCTCCTCATTCCTTCCCCTATCATATGATGAAGTTTACCATATTTGTGCATGTATGTAGGCAGTTTTGAGACTTACCCCATTGTCTTAGGAGAAATCCAGTTTCTTTGTAGCTGTGTTATGTGCTGAGTGTGCGTTATGGAACCGAACGTAACCAAGTGTAATGGCTGCCATTATGGCTATTTCGATGCTATAACCAATTTTCAAGGCAATTATCACAGTACTCCTAATTTAGTGAATAATTTTTAAAAGCTCATTGTGTTATCCTTCAAAAGTTAAAGTGCCCCAAGTGCAATTCTGGTAAGGATTTATTTGTGATTTACTTTTAGTTTGTGAATTGCTCCTTGGCTGGGTCTGTGACCTGGAAACTACTAGGTTAGGTTAGGTGGGTTTTTTCGGTTTTGTGGATCGTGGCCTGCACCTTCAGTGCAGGTAGTTCTATTGCCTGTTCTGTGGCCTTTTACAAATCTCAGTCTTAAATAATCACATTTTGTCCGTTTTTGCAAACTTAAAGTCCCAGGTTCCCACCTGTGTCCGTCAGAAAGGTGGCGGGGGGTACATAACGGTATACTGTTTATTTGGAGTGAAAATAAAGGTGAAATTCGTTGAAAACACACCATCTATTGAAGGATAAGCTGTTTTTCCTATTAGAAACATCCCGAGTTGTTCTATACTTTTACCATCAAATTTGTTGAAAACACACTCAGAAAAATACATTTTGTATCGGATATCCAAGTTTGGCTGAAACTTTAATTTTACAATTTACTCGTTTTTAATATTCCCATATCAGAAACTTGTGCTCTCATTAGTGCCGAGCTTCAAGAAGCAGGAACGGTAAATAACTACTGTATTACCACAATTCCTGTTTTGATGTATTAAGAGCTGTAAGGACAGCCCTCTGATGAGACCTAAACTGCCATGCCCTTGTTTACTTGAATGGGAAAGTGAGACTTGGCCCCTTCCCTTAGGTTTCCACACTGACTTTGGGATTTATGACTATATAAAGGAAGATTAAACGGGTATATTACTTTATTTACACATCAGAGCATTCTGGGAAAAACTGTTTGAAAAAAAATTTATTGGAGAAAACAAGTGTAAATAAAGATACCTAAGCAGTTGTATCTACATATGGTGATACACTATATACACATATATACAGTGCATGTACATAATATATATATATATATATATATATATATATATATATATATATATATATATATATATATATATATATATATATATATATATTTATAAGTAAGCCTAATTAGTATTTTTCCTACCTATGTAATCACGAGTCCTTTAAAATTGGGACTCAGGTTTGTATATGTGCAGGAACACATCTTATACACATACAGTACATAGTACATACATACCACAGAAACATGGATCGACGGTATCAAATCAATCACATAGCTCTCCCCACCTCGGAAAAAAAATCGCTAAGGTCCGCCATAATTTTATAGATAAAATGGCTAGTAATACACAATGACGAAGAGTTGATTGAGCCAACATTGGTGATCAGAAATGCATAAAAAAAAACAATTAAATAGAAGAATGCAATGTTCGTGTACCTGGCGAGAAATTATGAATCCTTTATCTACCCTTACTGTTTCAACTCGGTAAACATCCCAATCATGAATAGCCTACTGAGAGACAACTGATGGATAAAAACAATGAGTAAAGTTATTACCTATAACACTATCCATTATCAATTTAGTAGACATAGTCGTTCAACGTGGATAATATACGTAACTAACACTTATAGTAACAAAACCTTAAGCACTTAGTCTCCGTGTGACAGACGACCATCTAATAGTCACTGGCGGCAGTGTCTGAGTGTTGCCAGATGGATTAGTCTAAAAATCCCCCAAAACTTATGATAAAAAAATCTCCAAAACAATCCAAAAACCCCCATTTCCACAAATATATTTTCTTCTGATCATATAGGCATTAATAATAAAGAAATTACCCACTATACTTTAAATGAGTGCTCATAAACGTTTTTGCAACAATATAAAGGTTTACTCATCTTTGTTTCTTCATAGAAATTTGTACTGAATATCCCCACCAGACACCTAAAATCCCCAACTCTATGAATAAATCCCCATATCTGACAACACTGGTGACTCACTGGCAAGGCCAAATACAATCAGCGCCCCCTGCCGATATGTATTTCGAAAGTTGTCATTACGTCGTGATATTCATTTAAAATGCTTGTTTATATTAATAATTCATGAAATGTGTCCAAGTAAGGAGGTGTGGGTAAATATATAGGTTAATATATGACACAATTTTTAGCCAAATACATGAACCATATATTTTCCTATTCACTATCTTGTGATTTATTAATTTCTTACCATGAACATTAAAGCAAACCATCCATTCGCGAGTTTACCTGTAATAACAATTATGGGGGGTCTCATTGGAGAACAGGGGAAAACCGGGGTTTTGGGAGGGGAATCATACACACACACACACACACACACACACACACACACACACACACAATGTGATTTACAATGATCAGAAATGTATAATAAACAATATGCCCAAGTGAAATTAAAGCATCAATTACATATACAGTATATTTATATCACGTCCATCAAATAGTTCTGTTCAGTGGAAAAATCCTCTAAAAAGGGATAAATAAGTCCTAGAAATTAGTTAAGGTACTGGGTTACTAACTGATTTCCTAACATGGATATGTGAAATTAATCGAGAAAGGAACAATAGAAAATTAATTGGCTGTCAAGGAAAATAAAAGGAATTTCAGCAAGTGTTGGAAGAATTTTTCATTTCAGCGAGTAAAAGCACGACTATGATGTCCACCCTTCGAGTGTAATAGGGGGGAAGAGTGATTCTATGACCGGGTTACATAGTGTTAATTCATGGCACCAAGTAAAAAAGGAGATAAGTGCAATAATGACAATAGAACTCACGAATACGAGCATGAATGAAATATGAAAGAAAAGTATGAGTGAAAGCATGGCTGAGAAAGAGAGAAGCGTTTTATCACGTAATGTTTTTAAAAGAATTAAACGAAAATAACCAGAAATATTAAAGGAATTATTTACTTATGACTTATGATGCCTTCGGAGAACTTTTATCCCACGTCAAATGTTGATGCTTCAGCATTTAATAAGATATTGGAATCATATCAATTGGCATATAATGTTGACTGGGCATACGTTGGACCTCGGTTTAAGGGATGAATGAATAACATAGGGTAGGGGCAAAACGTTTGAAAAGGTACTGACAGGGGAGGGCTGGAGGTCCTCCCCGACAAATTTTTTACAAGAAAACACATTTAGATGCAATTTCCTGGCATTTGAGAGCAGACTGAAACAACAACAAAATTATATATTTGGACGATTTTTATGTGACAAATTTCAATTTGTACACATTTACTATAGTGAAATACCGGTAAGCATACCTAATGAATTTACCAGAAACTTACTAATGATGCTTATTCTTAGCTATATACCCAATCCCAATATCGTTGAATAAGGACTTTCAGTTTTCGAATTGTACTATGTTCTTACTTACGTCTTATTACATATATTATTTGTTTTTCAGTTCCAATTTTATCCTTAAACTTTTAACGACTTGTATGTTTTTAATTTCGTCTAATGTTTAGTTTACATATGACAAATGTCTAATGTTTTAATTGATTATTATATTAGTTGTCTTAGTTTCTAAAAAATGGTGATAAGGTATGAAGACGAGAACCTGACAAACAGAAATACTCTAAAAACTCGGCAATACTATATTGGTCATAAAAAATCAAGGTTGTTAAAATGCCTTTCTATTCGAAAACTATATATATATATATATATATATATATATATATATATATATATATATATATATATATATATATATATATATATATATATATATATATGTCGCCTTTGGAAACTGAACCTTCCAAGGTACATTTCCATTTCCAACGTATCAGGACCCTGTCTAGGAAAGATGTTGCGGTGTTACAAAAAGAACCGATTCAATTACGAAAATACCAAATACAAGCATCGATGAGTGTAAGTTTGCCAAATCTGAGAAAATGGCTATAGTCACGCCGGTTCTGAAAAGCGCCCTGGATTATCAAGTGATTAAGCTTTTATAGAACTATTTCAAATCCATCCAATATTTCAAGAGTGCTAGAATACGTAATTCTTGAACATCTAATTAGTCACTTAGAAGAAATAGAAGCATTGCCAGACAACCTGTCTCTCTACGGAGACAGCTATCTGTTCTGATATAAATGATATGCTGAAAATGATGGATTAAAACAAATGATGTATTTTAATATTGCTTGATCTTAGTGCTACTGTAAAATATAGTTGTGCATGAACTGCTACTAATTGATCTACGGCCTACCGGTATTGAAGATCAAGTTTTTAAACAACTAAAAGACTACTTGGTTGACAGAAACTACTGTGTGCAAACTGGAAACTCTTATTCATCATGTGAACCTTTAGACAGAGGGGTACCACAGGGGAGTGTAATGTGCCCAATTATTTTCTGTATCTATACTATCGGTCTGTCGAAAATACTGCAAAGGCATGTAGTGAAGTTCAAACTATTTGCAGATGATACACAATTTTAATTCTCCAAAAATGATATAGACGACACTAATGAAACTCTAAAGGGAATTCTTGCTAGAGTGGATGACAATAAAATAACTAAAATGAAATGAAAATAAAACTGATTTTATGGTGATAGGAAAGAAAAGCAGCCTCAGAAACTTGGGTGATATTAGAATAAACATAAATAACAACTCTGCCCCGATATTTAGTAAAGTTCGCGGTCTACGAATATCTCTTGAAAGTAACTTGTCTTTCAATGGCCAAATAAAGAATGTAGTAAAAACTGCTGGCTATAATCTTAGAAACATTGCTTTTATAAAGAAGTACCTGGATGAACATTCTCTATAGAAACTTGTGATAAACTGTGTTACTACCAAGATTGACTAATGTAACCCCAATTACTACAATTTACGAAAATGCAACTTGAGAAATTACAAAACATGAAGGTGTCCCACCCCCCACCCCCCCCCAAAAAAAAAAGGATCACTCCTACATTAATTGATTTACATTGGCCGTCTATTAAAGCAAGAATTTAGTTTAAAATATGTGCGGAAAATGAAGACTTAATTGTTCTCGAAGGGCTTTGATAATGTGGACCTGACAGCAAACTAACAACAGTGGTGTGAAATGCTGAATACCTTGGATTGTATACGATAAAATGAATGTGAAGTGCTGTAGAGTATGGTTCCTTGCTGTATGGGACCAGAAAAGCAGTCCTTAAAGTAAAGATACAATAAATATACCTTACGAGGAAAAGTTAATTGCAACATTAAATGTCCTAACAACAGGCCGATCACTGAAAGATCGTAAGTTTTCGACTGGGATATCGGCACAAGCGTTGGGATACATCATCCCGAAGACATGATACTTTTCACAGCCCTTCCCACACAATACATATAGTGAAAGGACGGCAGTATGGGCCAGTCTTGATAGGACTAGCACCACTAGGTATACTTATAAGACTGACTAGTTCATGCCAATCACTATGAAATAAATGGACCAGTTGCGTACGCATAATCTGTTATGCGCCAGTTCCCATTAGCAATACAGAGAAAAATCTATTAATAGCCAACACTCATCCATTTCTTATAGAGAATTCCAGTTTAGCTAGAAATTGAGGTATCATATATAAACCGAATGATTTTTCTGGTATAATTACAATTGTCCAGTTTTCCTTGTCTCTTTCAGTCTGACGAAAAACCCCCATACACAAGAGAGTCAGAAAAATGAAACCGAAAGTAGTATTGGAATATAAAAATCATACGTAACACAAAACTTAAATCTGGACCCGATGCAGTTCACAACGGATAAACACAATCGAGATATTAAAAGAGAAACAACAACGAAAAATGAAATTAAACAGCCTATGCGCCTTGGACTATAATTCAACAACACTTGAAAGAGATTAACTACACCAACCACTGAAGTGGCAATCAAAAAGAAAAATGATATGGTCTTGAATGCAAGGAAGGAAGGATATGGTAGAGAGATACAGCCTCTGGGAGCGATGATGGGAGGCCAGTTCGTTCGGAGGTGACAGGATGATATGAAATGCAAGCAGAAGGCACAATGAGCCGTGACGGATGTAAAAAAAGGTTAAAGTCAGTGATGAGAGATGAGCGATGGCTAACACGGAAGATGTTTACCTTACAGTAATGGATGATACTGTGATAAAAAGGCGTATCTTAAGCACATGTGATTAAATTCACGTTCAATTAATTACCAAAGCATGCATTAATGGCTGGTAGTATATTTCATTGGCTAATATTCTTACATAATTATAAAGCATACACAAAATACATACACACACACACACACACACACACACATATATATATATATATATATATATATATATATATATATATATATATATATATATATATATATATATATATATATATATACTGTATATACATGTGTGTGCGTATGTATGTATTATGTGTTCAGCGCGCTTCTGTATAATTACACTTTCGAATATGAAAGCAATAACATCTGCATAATGGTCAGACGAGAGAGAGAGAGAGAGAGAGAGAGAGAGAGAGAGAGAGAGAGAGAGAGAGAGAGAGAGAGAGATACCAGTCTCACTAAGTTGAATGTGAGCGATGACAGAGTTCCAAGCCA
>NC_090751.1:60698559-60712057 GCF_036898095.1 Palaemon carinicauda
TATACCTATCAGCAAGAAAACAATGACCTCATTTGTTTCTACATTACCTAGCCCTTAAAGCTATACATGGGATAGCAACTTGGTAAATCGTACTTCATATACAAAATATCAGCACACATTTGAAAAATAATATGCATTGCAGCTGTGACAGCAACCTCTGCATTACACTCAAAGTCTTACATATATTTTAGTAACTTAATAGTAATCCCTCCTGAAGTGCTTTTAATCAGTACAACTAAATAAAGTGGAAAAATCTTTTACACTAACAGGGCATTCTAATAAGAAATTACTGAAAAAGCGCACAAGTTTGGACTATTATATTGTTTAAAATGCAAATTCGCTTCAACGGTCTTAAGTTATCTAAGATGGCCGTGGCCCTACGTGCGTATTTTAGGCCATAACACCCAAGTATTCTTAAAATAAATGACATTTCTTATTCACTAATCTAAGATGAACTAGAAAATCATATTAGGGTAAAATACCCAGGGTACAGTGATGTAATTCTTTACACAACAGCTACTCAGCTAATGGACATCTTACTAACCCGAGAAATTCCACGACACAGCAAGATTAATTTATTATGTTTAATCTTATCCCCCACTTTTTTTTCTTTTTTTTCCTAAATACTTTTCATTGCGTGGTAATTTCTTAATACGAAAAGAGGTGGAAGAAAGATTTTTGACACTGGTTAAATTACCGAGATCAAACTTGAGTGTTACATATCTTGTTACGTTTTATAGAAGAGCATAAGAATGGACTGAATTATCCTAATCTCAGCCATTGAGAATACTACAGAATTTGGCAGTGCCTGTCGGTTTACGTAAAAGGGCCATAATTTAGCATTTTCACGGTAATAAAAACCTACATGGGGTTCTTAAGCTTTTCATGTCTTTTCTTTAGGGTTCCTCCTGAGAGAGAGAGAGAGAGAGAGAGAGAGAGAGAGAGAGGAGAGAGAGAGAGAGAGAGAGAGAGAGAGAGAGAGAGATGGGGGGGGGGGGGAGTTGGAATGATACGATGTAAATCAAACTAAACATCTAGTAATGATTGCTGTGCGATACAAAAGATGCAAGATAGGAAATATAACAAGAAAAATGTAATGTGTGCTTCATGAAAGCACTACATTTATGAAGCACCAGCAAACAGCTGCCTTCTTTAAAAGATTCTCGTCTGAGATGCCACTGACAACAATCGGGGAGTGATCTGAATGACAATGGGCCATCCGTTTTACCCTGACCCAATCCTCATCTCAGAAAGATGATACTTCACGTGATACATTCAGCGTAAAACTTTTCAAGTGGACATCCTACATTATGAGCATATATGTCATGTTTCGTATCATCATACACGGCCCTGACATTATTACTTTATACTGCAAATCCTTTATGATGCAAATAAACTTTACATCTCCATAAATGCATTTACACTTGTTGTACATGTGCTTAATTACCAACAAGATTTAAATTACATCGAATTGCAATCAATTTTGCCTTTACACCAATTCTCTAAATCTGACGTAAATATGTAATTACTATCGTTGGAAATTCCAATTTACAATAAAACTATAGCAATCAAGCGGACAAAATACCCTAAAAACCTATATATTGTAGCTGATACATACTGGCTGCAAAAGTTGTTTGTGTGGCCGGAAGGGTCAGGGAATCTAAAAAAACTTATATAACCAATTTGCAAAAAAATAAACAAAATACTGACTTGCAACAGTATTAAGTTAAATATTCTTGTATTATATGCATTCACATTTTATCTATAAATGTAACACGTACTTACACATGAATAACCTTTATAGAGCACTGAACTCATCTTTCTTGCTAAAAATAAATCTATATACCTTATACTTCGATCGAACCCCGAACCATTCTGTTCCAGTGAGACTCCAAACACTGACCACTGGGCAATCATGTAGAACCATAATAATAGAGACTGCCTGAAAGAATATCACGCCCTCAGAAACACCTCCAATCAATCACTTCCCTGTCTTACTAATACTTCCAAGAAATTTTTCCTATAAACCTCTATTCATCTCTGCCAAAATAATCTCTCAACACAGTATTAGGGTAGTGTTTAATTCTCTCTCTCTCTCTCTCTCTCTCTCTCTCTCTCTCTCTCTCTCTCTCTCTCTCTCTCTTTGTGGAGCTTGTAGCACCGGTTCCCTGTCAAGAATCTCCACAAAACAACAACAGCAACAACAAACACCCACTATGATGCTCCCCAATCGAGACTAAGTACACAATATGATAATAACCTCTTTCAGCAAGTAACCTTTTATCCTTTAATGAAATGAGAGAGAGAGAGAGAGAGAGAGAGAGAGAGAGAGAGAGAGAGAGAGAGAGAGAGAGAGAGAGAGAGAGTTCTTACAGTTTTCCTCATAAACTTTAGAGTATTTATACATTTTAGTGAAACAGTGTTGCGGTAACAATAGACGACAAAGAGAGAGAGAGAGAGAGAGAGAGAGAGAGAGAGAGGAGAGGAGAGAGAGAGAGAGAGAGAGATTCTTACAGTCTTCCTCATAAACTTCAGATCATTTATACATTTTAGTGAAATATTGTTGCGGTAACAATAGTCGAGAGAGAGAGAGAGAGAGAGAGAGAGAGAGAGAGAGAGAGAGAGAGAGAGACTCCAACAGTAACAAAGATAGTAGGACCAAATACAAATACAATCAACAAGCAGCCCTGAAATTCTCAAAGCATGCACTCGAAGGCAATACCGCTTAGTGGGAGTGCCTGTCACCCCCTTCTCTCCAGTAACCGTTGTTGTTGGCGGCTGGATGCTTGCCGACTCCACCCATGCCCATCCACAAACCTTTCAGACAGACAATCGCGGCGCCAGTCTTTAAGAAGAAAATGCTCCCAAGGTGTAACTCGAGAGCAGAAGAGGTTTTAGAGCATGCATGAGAAGGTTATATACACTTTTCCATATTTAACTTTAATCTGTTTAATGGAAGGAGCATTATTTTTGTCAACAATTTATAAATACTTCATAATCTTGAATTTACTCCACCTTGGGAATAATTCGCGTCCGAGGAGCAATTATTATTATTATTAGAACTGCAAACGTGGAGTTCTATTGTTATTACTCATATTCTTCTTCTTATTATTCTTCTCCGGTTTTTGATTGCTAATAACTCAGCCAATTTTAAAGTGTTTGCTTTCAAACTTGAGCAGCAGTATGACCCATATAGGGGAAGTATAAATCAAGAAAATCTTGCTGGTGCATGCAGCGGCCCCTCTGCACAAAGCAAAATCCTTTAAAACGCTTGCTCTTAAGGATCTCAAGAACCGCTGCATCAGTTGCCTTCAAATTTTTGCTGGAGATACCTCGGGCAATGGTGTAGTGTAGGCGCAAGTCTGAGCCAATTCTGTTCAGTAGTTTCTGAGATCGACATGACGTCAAAAATGGCTGCCACATGGTCGAAGAAGCTAAATCAGATACTACTTGAACGCTTTGAACCAAATTTGGTGGAAAAGCAGAGGGCCATGAGATAACTTAAACTGTGAAATATGAATGACCTTGACTTTGACCTCATGGTCAAATTATTGGCAAATTGTGTGTGGGGTTCTTTCCAAGACTTGCTTCAGCAATTCTAATGTTCTCTAGTTATTATTATTATTATTATTATTATTATTATTATTATTATTATTATTATTATTATTATTATTATTATTATTATTAGCTAAGGTACAATCCTAGTTGGAAAAGCAGGATGCTATACGTGAAAGGGCTCCAACAAGGACAAATAGCCCAGTGTGAAAAGAAATACGGAAATAAACTACAAGAGAAGTAATGACCAATTAAAATAAAACTCTTTAAGAACAGTAACAACATTAATATAGATCTTTCAAATGTACACTACAAAATGAGACATGTCAGCCTGTTCAACATAAAACCATTCGCTGCAAGTTTGGACTTTTGCAGTTCCATCGATTCAACTACCTGAGTAGGAAGATCATTTCACAACTTGGTTACAACTGGTTTACGTAAAAACACGGTGGCTGAAATGATAATCATTGTCTATCTCTTGAATCAAAACTTTTGAACATACGTTCGAATCTTGGTCACGACAGATGCACTTTTAAAAATACTTTTAATTCCAAAGTTTGACGAAATATGAAATTATTTGTATTTGCGGCTTAATATCTGTGGCGATACCTTAACATGGTAAAAGGGTTCGTGTATATCCATGATTAGCAAAGCTGTAATAACCAGGGCCATACTATGGTGGTTTGCTGTGAGCTATCACACTAAAGTCTCCCATCATCACCAATCTGTAGTGGCCAGGGTGGTAATGAAAACTGACCAAATCATAGACATGAATAAAGACGTGTCTGAGGAAAGGGACTAGAAACGGATGTATTTTGTTGTTGTTGTGTGTGAACACAAATTCACTGACAAGCTGTGCAACATATATAGTTCTCTTTCCTTTAGACATATGATGAGGATGAGAGCTTGTATCAAGTCGAGTGTTTTGCTTAGAGATCAACCTGCTTGCTGTTTGTTGACCCAGGTTCAGTCACACGAGTTCACTGTCCTCTTGCTCTCCACCCCCCCCCCCCTCTCTCAAGACTCTCAAACACTAATGACTGGATTCATCCTGTGTCGTGGTTTGATTTGTTTGTTGTGAGAAACCAAAGTCAAACAAGTACATCTTTGAAAGCTTAGTTACAGAACGTTGTCACTTTCATACACTTAGGCCATATGCCAATTTAATTTGCTACATTCTTTGCAAGGCGTTCATCCCGAGTATTTGTTTTATTTTTAGCTGGTACTTGAAAATATCCACTTATGATCACAGCATTGGTGTTTATCGCTTATGGCACTCAAAATGGTATAAAATTTGCCTTTGACTAATCTCCATCTAAAGTATAAAAGAATGTTAAATGATATCATTTGCAGAAACCTTTAGTTTAGGTCAGTTTGGCTACACATTTGCCATAAAAACATATATTCATATTTAAAATGAATTAATTCACCAATTCAATACTCGATATAACTTTAAGGTGTAAAGTATCTTAAAATTCTACATCGTATTTTGAAATATATCAAGCAGCAGTTTAACCCCTAACATTGCTGTTACTCGTCGAGAACTTTAAATCATTCATTCTTACTCGCAAATGCAACTTCTTGCAATTAATGAAAACACTTTTGAAAAAACGATGCTGCCAAGGAATTCCTCAAAAAGTAACTAATCATCGATCTTAGAAGTAAATCCCTTTGGCATGGCCCCAATAACAGTTATATCATAAATATTTGTTAGGTTTGCATGTAGTATTAACAGCAATGGCTGACTGACTGATTTAATACTATTTACCGATATGACAGCATTTGAGGTCATCGACAGTGGAAATAATAAAAATAAATTACTGAATAATTCACTTATACGAGGGAACAATCCTCATAAATATTTTCGTTTCATACCATTAATTAAATTCACATATACTCTTACACTATGTCACCGAGGACTCGCACAGCTGACTTAACATTGGAATTCAAAGTTGTATACATTGAAATCAAAACAATTTAAGACTAAGCATCACTAGTAAGTCCCTTGGAATCTATATGTTGTTGTTTATTTTCTAATACTGTTATCAAGAAGTACCGTTAAGACGAATATTATTTGGCATTACGCTCGGGAGATAGCACTGACTCGGTATTACAGCGTATTTAAGCTTTAATTAAATAAAGGAAATGGACAGGCGCTCAAGCACATAGAATGAATAATTAAACCCAAACACCATGTGACTTATGAAAACCTCTACTTAATGGATAGTCGGATTTCAAATAAAGTATTTCATCTCACAGTAAAAATATGAAGTCAACTTTTGATAAATTTCTGGCGTCCGACATCAGAAAATCTAATTCGAAAATGAGAGTAACATACTAAAGACAGTTTTAGAAGATAGTTCTATATCATAAATACGATATGTATATTTTTATAATAAAATGTTTTGTGAGAGAGAGAGAGAGAGAGAGAGAGAGAGAGAGAGAGAGAGAGAGAGAGAGAGAGAGAGAGAGAGAGGAGAGAGAGAGAGATTAATGAAACTTATTTGTGAAAAATTTTCGAGAAGGTTTCCCATATAAGGTTTTTGAAGACCTATCAGCTACGTAATGTAAATCTGCTGAATTAAAGAAGCGAGTTCCTAATGCCGCATTCTTCTTCTTCTTCTTCTTTGTCTACATCTTTTCCCAATTCTATGTAGGGTCGATGTTTCTAGTCAGCTTTCTCCATCTACCTCTGTCCCACACCTCATCACCGGTTAATCCCTTTGATCGAAGGTCATCCTTGATACAGTCCACCCACCTTCGCTTTGGTCTCCCTCTCCTTCTCGTTCCCTGTACCTCCATTTCCATTACTCTCCTCCCAATATACTGTTCATCTCTTCTTATGACATGACCGTACCACCTCAGTCTACTTTCTTGGATCTTATTTGATAGTTATCTAACTCCTGTGGTACCCCTAATTACCTCATTTCTAATGCCGCATGTTGCTCTTACAATGGAGTAAATATTTCAGCAAAATTCAAAGGATCCTATATGATGCAAGATGCAAAATCTGACTCAAAATATCATGTTTAAACGGCAGTCCTTGACTTCACGTACATCCGTCACAATTATTCCTTTTGAGTCAATTTCTATTGCACAGTGAGATACATATCATGATACTCGGTTACGGAAGCTTATTCTCATCTTGAAGACTATTCTAAAATGGACATATGTAGGTGTGAGAGCCCATATCTGAATAGGTGTATTCTGTACGTACACTAGTGCACACAGATGTTCATCGAAAGATAACTGTCAACGTGTGTGGGTTTGCATACTAAAACCCTGCTGTGGAAAAGGAAAAATCTATTTGTTTCAATATCGTGTAAACATTTTAAATAAATTCAAATATTCACACTTCACAATATAAAAATACCTAAATGCTAAGACACCTTAAATGATGACGTCATTAAGGACCATAAGCTTGTGAATTTTGTTTTACCAATACAGGAGTGAACATTTCATTATTGGTCTCTTGTTTATAAGGTGACTTCCCTTGCATTGACTAAGTCTTGAGTTAGTATGTACTACTCATTTCACTGAGCATGGTACGATAGCATATTCCCCTATACCACAGTTATCTTTTCCATTCCAATTAGGATGCAACTATGATGTACATAAATCCCATGGGATGCAACGGGTACTTTGCCTGTTATGTTTTTTTGTATTAATATAATTTAGCCCTCTATTTTAACTGCTGTACTGTTTATTTATCTTATATATGTGGCTAATTTTCAAAATTATTTTTTAACAAGAATAGATAAACATTATGAATACGAAAAACGTTTAAATAATTCCCTTAGGGTGACTTACATTACTGTATAGGATTAGTATAAATCTTCATCATCAACGTTAAAGGGATATTCATGAACGAAAGAAAGGGACAGGTCATTGTGCTTGACACTCTGCGTCCTATAAACCGACCGTATATGTATATGGTCAGCACCCAAATCACCTCTCAACTTAAGATAGGACCAGACACAGCCAGGCAATGGCTGCTGATGACTCTTCCTATAAAACTATAGGGACCCTTCAAGCACCCCATACCTAGATTACAAGGAAAGTAAGGTTGTAGTGAAAACTATTGAGCTGTGAGCAGGGTTCATCTCTCTCTCTCTCTCTCTCTCTCTCTCTCTCTCTCTCTCTCTCTCTCTCTCCTCTCTCTCTCTCTCTCTCCCTCTCTCTCTCTCTTACTTGTCTTATTGAACAAATTTACACATACTACTCATATTTACACACACAACAACAACAAATGCAGCCATTTCTAGTCCACTACAGAACAAAGGACTCAGACATGTCCTTATTCATGTCTGGGGTTCACACGCACACACACACAAACATATACATACATATATATATATATATATATATATATATATATATATATATATATATATATATATATATATATATATATATATATATATATACATATCGACCAGTCTTGCAAAGAGAATCTTGAAATTTGTATTTATAGGAAAACGAATATCTGGATATGTAATGAAATGCAAAAATATTCTTAAAATAATTCCAACAATAGTCCCCTATCTACAGATATTGGTGTGTATGTGGTGTGTGTGTGTGTGTGTGTGTGTGTGCGCGCGCGCACACATTAAATTACAGACTGCAGATCACTTGTTCGAAGTAAAAACGTCCCAAGAGTAGAGGCAATATATTCAAGACTCACCACAGAAATATTCAAAATTGACAGAAGTTTGCATTATGAAAACATGATTTAAATTACTTCTAGACACACGCCCTTACACCTACACCCCACTTGTATATTACTGACTTTTCCTATCAACTTGTAAAAAAAAAAAAATGCAAAATAAATGGCCAAGACTTGACACAGAACTGATTTATTCCTGCGAAGGAGATTGTGGTCTATCCCTTGATTTACGATAATGCGATAAAAGTCTAGCTAAATGTGACGTAGAGAGATGAGAGATGATGCTTTGTATCGGCTAGGGCAGTTTACTCAAGTACTTCAGGGTGATTATATATTTTGTATACGCTTAGCAGCAAGTGTGCATTTGAAGATACAGTATACATATATATAATATATATATATATATATATATATATATATATATATATATATATATATATATATATATAGATAGATAGATAGATAGAGATAGATATTTATATATATATACATATATACATATATATATATATGTATATATACACACACATATATATATATATATATATATATATATATATATATATATATATATATATATATATATATATATGTATATATATATAATATATATACATATATATTATACATACTTGTTTCTAATGTTTGTGAGAGAGAGAGAGAGAGAGAGAGAGAGAGAGAGAGAGAGAGAGAGAGAGAGAGAGAGAGAGAGAGAGAGAGAGAGAGAGAGAGAGAGAGAGCAAAATTTAAATGCTTCCATATATGTGTATCAGAATCTTATTATCCATTCCTTCGATTTAGATTGCATTGTTTTTGGGAGTCGAAGTGATCTTTGAATGTGGCCACTTCAGTCTCGCATTAGCATTTGTTATGGCTTTTGTTATCCTTACAATCACAAGACTCTGAGGAAGAATCATGCTAATAAGTCTCGCCGTCTGGAATTATTCTGTATTCATGGAGTTACATAATTATTGATGTTATTGCATATGTACAGTGGTTTTCATATATATATATATATATATATATATATATATATATATATATATATATATATATATATATATATATAATATATATATATATATATATATATATATATATAATATATATATATATATATATATATATATATATATCCCCTTGATAATAAAATGTAAAGGCTTCATGAAACCGAGAAATTGAAAACAAATCATGAATCTGGTCAGTTTTATAATGTAAAAAAAAAAAAATAATGTAAGTAATTATTATTACATGTTTAATAGTACAGAAGATGTTAACAAAACAGAGGAATATACAGTAGATAGCTTTTATTACTGAAAAGGGAACACCATAAACACGTGTTAAGAATGTTGAATCACTCACATCCTTGCTCAAAATCAAAACAACAAGGATATAGAAAAACAGAAAGGATTGAAAGCAAAGCAATTTTCCTTAAACCGAATCTAAATTGAGGGAAAAATGGGAGTATCAAAATCGCGTTCACTGGAAGTAAAAGGATGTGAAAGTAACACTGGCTTATAACTGCTGGCAAAGATGCTCAGAAATTTATTCTCGAGATAATCCTATATTTGTTCAACTTGACCTACATAATTTTTGAATTAGAGGAGAAACATACTAAACAATATTGAATGACTGATTCTAAACTAACATAGGACGAAACATTATCCTAAAATTACTTTTTAGTGCATTCCAAATAATTATAAAACATTGTGTACATTGTACCTAGATCTCTATATAGATGGATGCAAAGGATAAATCTTACGGAATCTATAGATATCACATACTTCAAGAAATCCAGTTGAAACAAAAGTCTAATATAACCATGAAAACTTGCATTGACTTCAACTGACCTAGGTTAAACATAAAGCTCTTAATTCCTGAAAATATTCAGGAAAATTTACAGGAAGAATAACCACGAGTGAAGTGTTTGATAATGATTCAACTATCAATGTGGTATCTTTGAAAACAATAAAGCATGGTATAATTCCCAAGACTTAAAAGTATCAAAACATTATATTAACTGTTCACTAAGTTACTAGACAATAACATTAGCATAACAGCGATTCACGCTTCTGTCACCCATACCAAGACATTTTAGAGCCATTTAAGAACTCAGTCATTTTCACTTTTCAGGTAGTAGAGAGGAATCACTTTAATATAATTCGTTCCTTTGCCTATTGAGAAGGCTCAAGCTCCAGAGGCGAGGCGAGATAGGAAGGTGTAGGACGCCTACAAACAATGCTCCATAAAAAGCTCATGTAAATTGTCTCTCCAGCAACAACCCCTATGGGCGTACAAGGTACAGACGCTGCTCACAAGGAAGGGGTGGCCACTGACCACAGAAACCGCGTTAATGGGATGGAGGCAGTAAATAAGGGAGTGAACTTAATGTCATTGAAGAGGAATTACACGAAAGAGGAATGGCGGTATACTGCTTTCATATATTCGAAAACAAACCGCACTAGTGCCTATTATTCCAATTATACAAAATATACATTAAAGTGAAAAGAACAATCCAATATACAGGATAATTTATGAAAATGCATTTATATGAAGATAACATTATTATCATGAATGAATAACATTACACGAATTCTTTTTTGTAAGTAACAATAAGCAATTATTATCTCATATGTTCCTTGAAAATAAGCAAAATAAAAAAATACATATCTAATAAAACAAAGATTATCCTATGAAGCACAAGGTTTCTTTTTTTTTCTTATAAAATAGAATTATTCACATCCACCACCTACAGTTTTGGCAACTTCCACTGCCACTCACCAGCTCTTGCGCAATTATTATTTTTTTTAATGCCTCAGAGGAAAGGCATAATCGAAAGAGTATATGGTGCAGCATAAAATCTTAAATGACACATCTTTAATGATACAAATGGCATATGCGAAATCATCATGAGTCATCTAACAACAGAGATTCTTATAAGGAAAACATTTACAGAGAGATGGTTACGGTAAGTCAGCTGATGGCTCGTAGCTTTCCTTACCTAGAACCATTATTATCTTCATTAAAAATATTCTTGTTTCATTATTGTTTGATACTAAACTACTTTCATTGTAATGGAAGGAAATACTTATTACTGGTAGCTTAGGGATCCTTTACCTATAAAGAGCTTGAAGTGTCGCCCATGTGGAATATGAACCTCTTTTGTAATGGGTAGTGCGCAATTCAATTTCTACATTATTCTTCTTTTCATTTTCTGAACAGAAAGAAAACAAAAAGTCTGGACGAAAAATACACGAAGCACTTTAATCATGTAATTAGAATTTAGTCTCCTCATAGGAAACAATTTTTCGACGAGTAAAGAACATCAGTGAAAACACAATACAGTAATAATAATCTCTCCATTAGTCACAATTAGTACCTCCCTTTCCCCCTCGACGTCACAACACCACCAAAAAGGCATAATGAATCACAAGACAAATCACTTGATCTCGGAATGCTGTTTGATAGCTCACTTGCAGTACGACCGCATCGTGTTTCATAAACATATTAAAGACTTATGTACTTGAAGCGTGCGCTTCTGGGGCTTGATGAGACAACCTTGTACTGGCAAGCGATGAGGTTTGGAAGGTCATGACATTCCACTACTAGAAGCCTGTTATAACACTGTTCGTCGGCTATTTGAGGTTAAGGTCTCTCTCTCTCTCTCTCTCTCTCTCTCTCTCTCTCTCTCTCTCTCTCTCTCTCTCTCTCCAACAGGGAAAATAGCCCAGTGAGGAAAGGAAACAAGAAAAATTAAATCTTTAAGAGGAGTAACATTAAGATAAATATCTCCTATACAACTATAAAAATTTTAATAATTTCTATTGTTACCTCTGACTTTCCTGAAGCTATAATTAATTTTCTTATCTTTTCATAGTATTTTCGATTTCACTCTCAGATGATTGCTATTGGTCCTTCAACTGGAGGAACATTTTCCGTTCTTTATACTCATTCTTAGTATTTAATAACTGTAAAAATTTATCTTTTTATCTTCTATTGAGTCTCTTCCTCAGTTGAGATATTTCCATTTTTATATGAATCTTTAATAATTCCTACCTCTGCTACATTCTGCCTGTCTTCTCTTCTCACTTCTATAATTCTGTAGACTATATTTTCTCCCTCCGGTATCCCCATAATCTCCACCTCTCTCTCTCTCTCTCTCTCTCTCTCTCTCTCTCTCTCTCTCTCTCTCTCTCTCTCTCTCTCTCCTGGTTTCTCCTTTTGCAACGCTACCAATCTATTTGTTTCCCTCTTCGTCCGCTTATATTTATCTCTTGTTAGGTAAATGTCATTTTCTTCCCACCCTCTTATAGCTATGCTCTTTTCCTTCACAGCTGTTTGAACCCCTTGATTTCACCACCATCCACATGTTTATTTCCCTGTTGCTGCTTACCACTTGCTGCTGGTACCATAATCTCTTGCTGGTACCATAATCTCTTTCATAATATTCCATATCTCTCATGGCATTTTTGGTATTCCATTTACATCTCTCTCTTTGGCTCTTTCCTGTTTACTCACTGAACTCTATCGCCTCCCACACCCACCCCCTCTCAACTTCCTTGCTTTGATCCTCCTATTCCAGATGGGATTTTCTTTCGGTTATTATTTTCAGCCTAAAATCTGCCACTACCGGTTCATGTTGAGCTACAATGGATTCATTTGAATAGTCTTACAATCCACAATAATTTTCTTGTCTTCCTTGCAAACCAAGACATGGTCAATTTGTGTCTCATTTTGTCTACTTTTATAAATTACCATATAAATTCTATTTTTTTCAAACTGTGTATTCATGAGTAACAGATTCATAGCTTCTGCTAATGTCCACAATCTTTCACACTCCTGATTTCTTCTTCCAAAACCTCTCCCCCCATTGTATTCCTTCAAAGCCATAACTCTCGTACACGGACATTCATGTCCCCAGACAATAATTATAGTTCAATTCTTGGAACTCTATAAATATTCTGCTAATTTCCCTCTGTATTCCACCTTCTCCGCTTTGCTACATTCGTGTTGAGGTTCGCATACCTAGATGATATACCCTACACTTTATCTTTTACAAACTTTAAGTCCATGAGCCTGTCACTGGACCGCTGTGACTTTTTCCTGCACATCTGGATGGAGAATATTTCCTACACAATTTCTCTTTGTGTCTTCCCCTGTATAGTAAACCTTATTATCTTCCCCAGGCTTTCTTCACCATTTTGCATTCCACTTTGTCTCCTGCCTAATTTTCCTCCTCTGCATGACACTCCACTAACCCTCTCCCCTTTCCCGTGA
>NC_090751.1:60712557-60717557 GCF_036898095.1 Palaemon carinicauda
TGATCCACCAAGTTGATTCATTTACATAATTATCCAATTCAACCAAACTGGGCAGAGAATACAATTAGAGAGAGAGAGAGAGAGAGAGAGAGAGAGAGAGAGAGAGAGAGAGAGAGAGAGAGAGAGAGAGAGACTTATAATGGCATTTCCATGTATTCTCTTATCAAATCGGTATTACTTTTATATTTGAACCGCTTCAACAATGTCCATATCCTCAGTGCAATATGGCATGGAGTTCGACCAAACATTATATCACCATTCGGTTGAATTTTCACATAGGCATATAATGTTAAAGGAAGCGATATAAAATTTTCCATAAAATCAATATACTTTTATCTGGCAGCTTGTTATACGGTCTTAGGATTAAGGTCATCTTATCACCAAATTGGATAATTCATAGTTATAACAATCTTAGAGAGAGAGAGAGAGAGAGAGAGAGAGAGAGAGAGAGAGAGAGAGAGAGAGAGAGAGAGAGAGAGAGAGAGAGAGAAGTGATGAAAGCACCTTGAAAATTAGTTCTTACTACATATTTACATAACTAAAGGTATTTCTGATTTCCTATTAAGATTCACATTATACTTTACACGTTCACTGTAAAAAAAACCTTTAAGATTATAAATAATCTGCCTTAGGTAAAGCTTTATCAAAATAGGAAGATTCAATAACATGTTCGTCTAAGAATACATAAATGTAAGGGTTACGAATTTTTTTATAGCAGTTGGAAATGGATATATCAATATTCATTAATGAACGTCGAAAATTACTGTTAAGCTATGAAAAGTACAATAGGATACGAAAGGATGTAAGAATATATTAAGACCAATACCCAACAGAGTATCATTATTATTATTATCATAATTAAAAGCTCAGTTGTATCCATAATTGGGAAAGCCAAGTCTTACAAGCACTCGTGATCCAACTAAGAAAGCAGTCCAGTACGGAAAAAGAAAAGAAGTGAAGAATAAGTCATAAAATACAAACAACAAAAGGACAACAACAGCAACAATATGAACATGACTACCCACAGGGAGGACAGGAGTGGTGGTTTTGAAAATGAAGACCATGGATGAAGATAAGTAAAAGGCAACCTGTTGATAAACCGCAATGCCTCCCTGGTCCTCCTTATCAAGACCGTCCAAAATATAATTTGAAAAATAAAGAGAAAGACCAAAATGGCTGAAATATATGCTTGAATGTGCCTTCAAATAAGACAGCCAAAGTCATTAGAAAGTCATGGTACAAAGGCTATCCAAGACCAACAAATATGGATTGATTTGGAAGTATCCATAGCTTGAGTTTTTTACCATTATCTGAAGACATATGGCAAGTGAACAACTACGATAGATTCACTCTTGAATTAACGTACGGTGTAGTATGCTTAATGAAGTCATATGTATGAGGAAAGAGGAGAATGCATAAGGAATATGCCCGACTATTCAGTGTACGGTATATGAAAAAAAAAGAGTTGTACCTAAAGAGGAAGCCATCATCAAACCATCTTTAATGGATCCTATAACTCCCTTTTAGTAGTATTTGAAGGAGAGGCTAGTCCCTTAATCAACCGACTCTTTTAATAATAATAAAAAAAGATACAAAGAGAAGAGAAATACTGAGTGAAGCAAACAGGAGAGGAAAACTTCACAAACTAGAATAAATCATCATAAATATGTTAAAATGAGTTTTAATAGTTCTCTTATTATAAAAACTAGAGCCTTAACTCAGCGCTAACGAAAAAGTTAATTAAATGAAAAGGGAAGGCTCAAAATGAAACAATGAAAAAGAAGACGGGGGAGGGGGGGGGGCAGGGGTAGGGTATACGCGTTGGAGGTAGGGGTATGGAAAACCTGAAAAGAAACGAACAGAGAAATTCAGTGGGATCTGACTATGCCCTGTGATTGCTTCAACGTTTAACGGCCATTAAGGGGCGTCGGCCTCAATATTCGTAGCATACAATGGGCAGGATAACATTGCAATGTGCTTTGACTGACCTCGTCTCATAATGCTCCATTATGTCTCTTGGCATCACGGGCCTTTATCACAGCCTCCTTTGTCATGCTAATTCCTCATCATCAGGTGTCGCGTTTTCGTAGACCGGCGGCATTGGAAGAAGAAGAAAAGGGACGAGAGGGGAGGGAGATGAGAACTGTAAAATAAGGGTAGGAGGAGAGGAAGATGTAGAAGAAAATTTCGGGGCACGGTGATAAACAGAGGGACTGAAGTAGATCGGTGTGGGGGTGGCATAGTCGGAGGTGAAATATGGATCTGGAGGGATAAAAGGTGGTAGATGTTTGAGAGAGAGAGAGAGAGAGAGAGAGAGAGAGAGAGAGAGAGAGAGATTTCTCTGTAAACATTCAATAACTTATCTTTTTCCCTTTGAGAAGTTATATAAAAGAATATTTATCAAAATAAACCAAAATATGCAAAAGGATATGTTAACTTAGTAGAAGTTATATTCATGTGAATTTAACTTTAATGACTCCTCCACTCATGGAATAAAAACTCCAAGAAAATAGACGGAGGAGTTCTATAAATACAGTCTATATAATACTTCTTTCTCTGGGGAAAGCAGTACAACATACCCTCAAAAAATATAACACTGAATAACCTATATATATTTATCACACACACACACACACACACACACACACACACACACACACACACACATATATATATATATATATATATATATATATATATATATATATATATATATATATATATATATATATCTACAAAACATACAAGATAAGGAGGTCAAACAAAACATATATCTAATCACACACGGGACATGTGATAGTTACTGCTTGTAACATCACACGATGACAATATGTGACGAATAAACGAGTACCCCTAATGAGCACTGCCAATAGTAAAATACAGTTTTTTCTTTCATTTTTTCTTTTCTAACCGTTGAGCCTGCCTGCAAGAAACCGGCCTCATAAATTTTACTGAGGTACTCCGGCCAGATTTCGTAATTAACGAGTGATTTACTTCTGTAAGAACGCGATAATGGAGGAGAAATTAGGTTTTTTTAGGCTTTAATGAAAGATAAGATAGAAGCATAATTAAACAGCGCAAAAGGTTTAATGGTTTTTACCAGGATTAACGACGTATTGCAAAAAGCTTTGAATAATATATCTATCAAGAGTTCGTATTTTAGTCTTCGGTTTCTGTGGGCAAACGGGATCAAAGTTACCATATTTAATATAAGAATATATGCATAAAATTATAGAAAATACTCTAAATAATTATGCCAATAATTTGCCATAGTGTAATAATACAACCAAGATATTAAACGATAAATATATGCCCCATGAGCTCATAGTCCCGAAGCAGTTCATAACACACACACGCCCATACTATGCATGTATGTATGCATGTATGTATGTATGTATATATACATAATATAAATTATCATAGTCCATTTTTTATTAAAATGATATTGTAGTACCTCTTGAAAACTTAAAGGATATTGTGTTATAGAAGAAGCAAATAGACCAACACAACACAAGACGTCAAGATGAAACTACTTTGGCATATAACAAGTGACAATGAAAAGTGCATCTAGACACATTAGCGCCTATGTGTATTTCTAGCAGCTGAGGAGATAATCAGCCCAATTTCCTATGAAGGTTAGGATGAATTATTCAATACTACTACTTGAATACACAACAAAACTCTTTTATGCAAAGGTTAACAGGACGAAAGTCATGTGATAGACAGAATGAAAACAATGGAATTATTGAACTTTACAATTTTTAAATTGTAATATATTATTTTAAAACAACTAATTCGTAAATCGTTAAAAGGAAAGCGCACATACGCCAGATCATTTGCCTAGCAGTACCACTAATATGTCGTCATTAGTAGTCACTACATAATCCTTGAACGCCGTACTGTACATCTTATTTTTGACACTGTTGAAACCGTTAAAAGAATTAACGTTATTCAAATTGGCACTATCTCTTTTTGTAAAAGGTTCGTCTATCAAGAGAAAATCACTGGAACAATAATGATATCAATAACGTTTATTCAATTTTAAACAATCATCTTTATTTTAGTGAAGATTTTAGTTGGTTCTAAGTCAAACCAAACAAAGAACGCTGTCTGACTTGCCTTTATTTTCACGTGTTTTGGGGCTTTCGACGAACGGACAACAGCAGTAATGATAATCATCGTCTCTTATCTATTCAAATTAGAATTTGTGATACAAAAACCATAAAATACAAAATTCATCTGCCACTGTAATATGAACGAAAGAATCTTGGGTGATTGTTAAAAGCAAATTCAGATGAGAGGTAATTAACTTCATTTACAAAAATTATATACCACAAGTTGGGCTCTAAGAATAATAAACAAGTATAATTGAATTCATTGTCCTAAAAATACATCACGGTTGCGGTGAGAACTAAAACCAATGAATTATGTGTACTTTAATAAAATCGATGATGAAGTTTTGTTCCATCTTCGACCAGATCGTGGAATGATTTTCCTAATCAGTGAAATTCACAAGCTCATACTTGTTACGTTTGCTTATTCGGTTTGACTGGTTGACATAAGTATAGTTTCATAGTTTATATTAGACTGATCTATTTTTAACATTGTAACTAATTCTAATATATTTTACATATCCTTTTTTATTATTTCTCATATATAGTTTATTCGTCATTTCTTTATTTCTTTTCCGCATTGTGCTACTTTCCCCATTGGAACCCTTGGACTTGTAGCGTCCTGCTTTATCAATTTGGGCTGTAGTTTAGTTAATAAAAATAATAATAACGTTAACGCGCGGTCTTGTATCATAAATGAATTTAAATAAGTATAGGAAAAAAAACAGGCTTTCACAATAGTGCGGAAAATTTAGTTTTAGTATGCTAAAAAATATTTATAGTAACAAGTAAACCAATGCAACCTATGAGTTGATTAAGAAAACAGATGAACCTTGGTATGTAAAAGACAGAATAAATAGGCAACATTTATGTTTAAGCACTTGAACA